>NC_052612.1:34388640-34436177 GCF_016545825.1 Eucalyptus grandis
TAACTAGTTTTGGACAGGATCCCGTTACCTTCAAGTGGACAAATCTTGTTAGTGTAGATCTCAGGTTCAACCAGTTACAAGGATCACTTCCGATTCCCCCTCCCCAAATCTTGTACTACTTCATTTCAAACAACAGACTCTCCGGAGAAATATCCCAGGTTATATGCAATCTAACCTCGATAATGGTGATCGATTTGTCCAATAATAACTTGACTGGAGTGCTTCCGCGATGCTTGAGTAGTTTGAGTGGTTCTTTGGAAGTAGTGAGCCTACAAAGCAACAGCTTTAGTGGGAAAATTCCTCAGTTGAATGGCGACAACTGTGCATTTCTCATGATTGATCTGAGTTATAATGAATTGATGGGGCCACTGCCAAGATCGCTTCTCAAATGCGAGAATTTGGAGTTCCTGAATTTCGGAAACAATCAGATTAGAGATATTTTTCCTTCGTGGTTGGGATCACTTCTTAGCTTAAAGGTACTCGTTTTGCGACATAACATATTTCAAGGACTAGTTGGGGAACGGACAAACGGTTTTGAGTTCCCTAAGCTGCATATCATTGATCTTTCTCAGAACAATTTGTCGGGTAGCTTGCCATCCGGATACTTCAAGCAGTGGACTGCCATGAAAGTTTCTGAGGAAGTTCAATCAACCTACATTGGCAAATCTATCCTGGACACCAGATGGCTGGGCTTTCCATCCTCAACCTTTGACTACTCTATGAGAGTAATTGTCAAAGGCATCCAGATGAATTACTCAAAGATCCAAGAGTACCTCACATTGATTGATCTCTCGAGCAACAACTTCAGCGGAGTGATCCCCGAAACCATTGGAAGCTTACAGCAACTAGAATTGCTAAACCTTTCCAACAACATGCTTTCCGGTCCTCTGCCTCCATTCTTGGCAAACCTAACCAATTTGGAAGCATTGGACCTTTCTCAGAACCAGCTCTCAGGAGAGATCCCTCAGGAGTTGACACAACTCACTTCGCTTGCGGTCTTCAACGTATCTTACAACCGTCTGACTGGGCCGATACCGCAGTCACAGCAGTTTACTACATTCGAAAACAACTCCTACAAGGGAAACTCAGGGCTATGTGGCAAACCTTTGTCTAGAAAATGCGGAGATCTCGAAGCGTCACCACCATCATTTCCGACATCAAAAGAAGATCAAGATTCGGGAAGTGCAATGGAATTAGACTGGAAGATTGTGTGCATGGGGTATGCGAGTGGGTTAGTGAATGGAGTGGTCCTCGGGAACAGCTTGATCACAAGAAGGGCACAGAGACTTGTGAAGAACTTTGGTAGAAGCAGGCAAAGGCGAAGTAGGTAGAAGAGATGGTCCGAAACCAAGGAATGCTCGACCGAAATATTTCGTCTTCTTTTTTGGAGTACTTGTAACTTTCTCTAAATTTTTCTGCATTAGATATTAACCAGTCCATATGCATTTTGAATAAAGAATTCTGTAATCATAAATGCGTACATCAGCAAATAAGAGAGTTGGATAGAATGGAACTTTCTGATTGAGCCACATCTCACATAAATTACTTACAGACCATTACAATTTACATCAATCTAATATAAACAAATTATTTTTCTTGCTTATCTAACATTTGATTTTACAACCTATTTGAAGTTCCGTACTCACTCATTTTTTTTAGACGTCCCGTACTCACTCATTTAAAGCCATTAAAACCTATATTTACAGCACGCATACATTCTCAGCTACCTTTTCCCCCCCTATTTTGCTTTGCTCTTTTGTATTTTCTGTTCATTTTGATATTTTTTTTTATCTTGAAATAAAAAATAAAAAAGCTTAAACAGCCGAATAAATAAAATTACAATTGTAGCTAATCATCATGATCATTTGCCAGAACATAAGTTTCGTGACTACCTCGATTATGCTCATTACATACACATAGTGGCACTCACACCAATGGATATAGCTATAATTTCATGAAGCGGCACTGGCACTAGCACTAGCACAACTCCGCCTTCAATTTGTCTGACATTGCTGACAAGCCCAAGCTCTTGTCCTCCTCCTTCTCCTCCTCCTTCTCTTTGGCCGCATTTGGTCAACCGGATAAAAACTAGGATATGATATGTTTTATCATATCCCGTGTTTGGTAGCTGTCTAGGATAGGATAAGGTCGGATATAGACTGGATATAAACCGGATAAAAAAATCCGAGAGGGGTGGGATAAGGTCAATAGGATTTCTTTTATCCGAAACATAAAACCCTACGCTTTTTTTTCTTTCTCCGTCATTCACCCACAGATGACTCTCTGTTTCCAAAGTATCAACGTTGAAGCCTTCTCCTCAATAGCTCTTCGACTCTCATCGAAATTTTACGAAAGCCTTCTTCCTCCGCCAAGGTAAGACCCCGTCCGCCGGCGATCGCTGCTAGTCGCCCTCCCGATCGATTCCCCCACGTGATGTTTTCCCCACTTCGATTGCGCCCGGCTGCCCGGCGCCACGATCGTCCCCGTCGCACTGCCGGGTCCGGGCGGTCGTGGCCCATTTTGGCGTAGCGGGAATGCGGGGGAAGTACGTGAATTCTTCATTGTTGTGTTTTGACTTTTTTTTTTTGTGGGATTGGGAGTGTGGTGATTTCTGTCGGGGGTTTTGATTGGCGGGGAAGAGGGAGTTGGTGGTTTGGTTGGGAGATTGGGGTTAGCTAAGTGGAGGAAGAATTTGTTGGAGAAATCTTTCCAGAATGTTTTGAAGCTGACAAAACGTTTCTATCGGTCTAGTCGGATAAGTACAGACCTTCCATTTTAGAGTTTGAAGACTTTCGGATCACCGGACTCGGCATTCAAGACTCAAGACTCGAGACTATTCTCATTGACGCTTTTTCTAATCCAAAGTGATGAAGGCAATCCAAAACCAAAGTATTTGGTTGAGGATTTAGTCCTATCCTCCGAGAAGATCTCTTGGCTGGATAAATATAACGTTCTTTTATTCTTAATCAAGATCGTTTGAAGATCCGATGGTCGACGAAATATTCTTGGAAGGTTCTATTCTTGGAAACCAAGATCCCGATTGTATGGGCGAACGGGATTGATGGGCTATTGTCGGGTTCCTTTAATAGCTCGAATGATCTTCTTGATTGATTCCGTCCAACGGGTAAATTGGAGGAATTCCTTTGGTAAGTGCCAACGGGTATGATGGCATAAAGGAGTATAAAGGAAGACATTCTTGTTGCTTTAGTGCATGACCGATAGAGAAATTCCGCAGTCGAAGCACCTTGATTATTAGTCGATACATTTTGAGCGAAATTGTATACACAAAGAGTGTCTATACTTAGTGATACCTTGAGCGAGTGTGGTAGATCATCTACACCGAGAAATCAAGGGAGAACAACGCTGTAACATCTCTTTGTTCATAGTGGAATCCAGCCAATAGGCTGTTAGTGCAGAAGAGTGGACGTAGGCTTGACATAAGCCGAACCACTATAAACCGCGTGTTCAATTTTCTCTTCTCTCAGTCTTACTTTGATTATTATTTGTCTCAAATCTATCAACTGTCTAGTATTGTGCAATTATCGAGAAAAATGCTTTATATACCTATTCACCCCCTCTAGGTACTTATACTAGCTATATCAGAATTTAGCTATGGAAATTGGAATGTGGGGTTGGCATCACGGTCCTTGTGCCTTTTTTTATTTTTATTTTTCGTGTTGAGTTCGGTTGTTATGTAATGGTGTTGCAGGCTGCGTGGAGGTGATGCGGTGATATTATTTGCGAGCTTAGTAAATAAACTTTTAGTACAGGTCCGTACTGTGTTCGTCGATTGGAGCTTTATGGCGTAAGCAAAATAACTTTGCACGTAAGTCCATGAGGGATTGGATTGTTGCGTGAGTAGGTGAATGATCTTGTGCTTTGCATCTGCTGTTTTGAGGTCAATCTGTAGCGCATTTGTTGTTCTGTCAGTGTCTGTGTTGAGTGTCGATGATATTTGCTTTAGTGGGAGAAGGAATCGATTACTTACCTAGACATATCGTTTCTACGATTTCCATTTTGCTTATGTGAGGCAAAGTCACTATTGATATCGTGTCGCCTGCGAGGGAAGGATATATCTTGTTGTGTGGGTTGAATATCGTGGCTGATTGAATGCTGAGTTAGTTTTCTATTTCTCTGTTTTTTTGTTACTTTAAGAAATCTGGGAGTGGCTCAATCGACATATATGCTGAGTTAGTTTTTTGTTTCTCTGTCTCTATCATTAAATTTTCTCTACCACATTATCTTCCATCATTAAATTTTCTGAAATTGCAATGAGATGTTTAGGAATGGAATGTAGTGTTTTCAGTCAAACTCAAGGAAGGGGATCAAAGAGAGACCGATGTATATGGACAATAGATGAAGAAAATGCACTTCTAGATGGTCTTGAAGAATTAGTTATGTGAGGAATGAAAGCCGATAATGGCTTCAAGAGTGGTTACATGATTATGTTAGAGAAGTGGTTTGAAGAAAAGTTCCATTGTTCTAGCATCAAGGGTAATCCTCACATAGAGTCGAAAATGAAAAACTTGAAAAAGTTGTATAATCAAATATATGACTTGAGGAATCAAAGTGGCTTTGGGTGGGACCATGAAAAGCATTGTGTTGATATTCATTCTGAGGATAGTTGGCAAAAACATTGCAAGGTTTGTGTCACTTCTTCTCATTTTTCTTCTTTATTAATTGTTTCATTTTTAACAAAATAATATAATTTTCTTTGTAGACCTAGCCAGGAGCTACTTCTTTGAGAGGGAAGTCCTTCCCTCAATATGATCGTCTAGCAGCCGTTTTTGGAAAAAACCGTGCCAAAGGAAATCTCAGTGAAGATCCTTCAGAAGCTCATGTGGCTGTAGATCATGAGGAAGGTGAAAATCATGATAATGTGGCAACCAACAGTGTAAGTCAAAACTCACCGCCACTATCATCTTCTCGGACACAAAATGTTTCTGATTCTTCAAGAAGAAAAAGGGCTAAAGCAAGTGACAAATGGGCTGTTGGCTTAGTTGAGATAGCATCAACTTTTGGCTCATTCTTGGAAAAAGCTAACAAGAGAATGGAGATGATCACTAGCCGCATCAGACATGCCAAGGATTTGGATAATGACAAACGAAAAATCAATGAGGAGCTTCTTCAAATGTCTTTAGGTACTATGGATAGAATAAAATTATATAGAAAAATTGTGAAGGATCCTGAGAATATTCATCTATTTTTGGGATTTCAAGGAGACGACAGGAAAGCACTTGTGGAATTACTTCTCCAAGAGATGAGAGAAGAGAATGAGTGATGATTGGGAGTGATGGATCGTAGTGAATGAAGTTGTATCGGATTAGCACTTTAAGCTTTTTTCCAAATTGGACATTTGTCTTAGAGTCTTATATTTGGTGTTTATGATTTTAGTTATATTAAGCTGTTTAAGTCTGTAGGAGATATGTTTTCTCTCCATAATTTTTCTTTTTTATTCTTTATTTTTTTTTTTCTTTAAAGGGTTTTTGGGCTAGCTATAAGCTTTTATATTATCTTTTTGGACCTTTTGGTTGTAGCCATGATTTAAAAAGAGGTGGATATGGCTTGAAACTTTATCTCTATGTTCATTGCCAAGAAAACCATTATCTATAATTGTTGACACCTAAATTTTGACGATTTAGTTCATTTATTACATAGGAAATTAGGGGTTAATTTTATAGCATATAGATTTATATTTGCATTTATTTTGTTATTGGCATTTTATTTATTAGACCAGTGCAAATGGGTTCAAATTAGTTAATTTAGCGAAGTGAAGTGGTGGTTGGCGCAACGTGTTTTTAATTATCTCGTGAAAAATTAAAAATTTTGAAATTTTTCCTGATATGAATCTTTTGGATAGAGCCATACGTGAAAAAAATATTGCGATTTATCTTTGCGAGATTTGGATTTCGAAAAAATATTTATCGTAATCTTTACATTTTTATCAATAGTGATCGGTTGGTGAAAATGTATCATGGATGTAGATTTGAAGGGGAAATTGAAAGCATCTCTTACCCCTATAAAAGCAACCGTGTACGATGACCAGAGGGGGCTTCTTTTGGAAAAAAAACAAGGAAAGAAAAAGTGAAGAGAAGTTTTTCTTCTGCAGAGAGAGAAAGAGAGAGAGTGCAGAGAAAAGTCAAAAAAAGGGAGAAAGAGAAGGTACAGAGAGAAAGTGACGTGAGAGGAGACATGAGGAGAGAGAAAGAAATTAAAAAAAAAAGGAAAAAGCATTGTTCTTCTTCTTCGGTGGGCTCGACTGCTGCCCGCGCTCGCTGCACTCCGGACGCCGCCGCCTCGCCCCACCTCCGCCGCACCTCCGAAGCCCGCAACCTGCAGGTCTCTCGCTCGCCATCACCGAGCACCACCGACGCTGCTCCTGCTCCGTTCGCCTCTGCTCCCGCCGTCGCCGCTTGAAGCCACCGCCGTGCCGCCTCTGGTCCGACGCCTAGCGTTCCCCTCTATCCGGAGCAAGACCCAAACAGATCTGTAACCGCACAGACCCGAGTCCTCCGCCCGGGCGCCCTTGCTCCACGGGTCCTTGCTGCTCGAGCGCCGCTGCTGCTCCTTCGACGAGCCGCGCCTCCTGGTCCGAGCTGCTGCTTCGCCTACCAACCCGACGACCCACGATCCGCGTTCCAGCTCTGTCGCCCCTGCGAAACTGCTGCTGCCTTGCCGATCCGCTCCACCGGCCAGACAAAGACCTTCGCGCCTCAGCCGATCTCTGTCCCCGATCTGCCGTACCGGAGCTGCTGCCCGACGCCGCTGCTCACCCCCCTCGCCGGTGCCCGAACGCCGGCTGCTTCGCCCGAGCACCCCTGCAACGCTGCTGCCCCTCGCCGGACCTTCGCCGGAGCCCCGGCCGCGACGCCCTTGCTGGACTGACGGTGACCACCACACGGGCACAAGCCTGCTTGGGAAGAAAAAAAAAAAGAAAATCATTTAGGTTGTTCTTTTTTTTATTTACTTTATTTTATTTTTTTAATGTTATTCTCACTTATTTATTTATGTTTTTCTTTAGTAGGATTATTCCTATATATATGATTGATGTTCCAACATGAAAGTGCCCAGTGAGGGATTGATAGTCCGATTTTTAGCGCCCGAAATCCGATTCCAAATCCCTTCTAAAATCGACAATCCAATCTCAGCTCCTGAGATTCGATTAGCGATTTAAAATATAAATTGGCCCCCGATCTCATATGCGAGATATGGTTCGTCATTTTGGATATCAATATTATCTTTGCTTTGATTTGATGTCATGTGTTTGGATCAATTTTATTTTCATAAGAGAAAAATAAAAAAAATTCAAATTAGGGTTAAGTATGTTTTAGAATATTCTTAGTCTTAGGGTTAAAATCGCAATCTGATTTCAATTTTTAAATAAAAAAATCAAAAAGAAAAATCCGAATAAGAATTAGGTTTGTTTTTGTTATCTTGCATGTTAGGATTGCAATCTTATTATGAATTTTTAAATAAAAATCCAAAAAGAAAGTGCATTCATTTAGGTTGTTAGTTTTTATTTGAATTGCATGTTTAATTAAGTGTTAGTTTTAATTTCGAATTTCTTAAAGAAAAACACAAAAAGATCATTGTGCATATTAGATTAGAATTGCACGTTTCATTTTAAATTTAGATCATCTTTTTTTAGAATAAATTGCATTTTAAATTTAGATAATGTCTTAGTTTAAATTAGGATTTAATATGACTTAATCCCTAGTTTAAATTAAATAGAATCTTAATCTAGCTAGATCATTTCAAATTTCATAAAATTTGTCTTAGGATAAATTAGTTGCAATTTTTAGGATAGATTGCATTTTTAAAATAAAAAATGTCATTTGCATGTCATATAGATTTAGGTTCATGAAATGCATGTCATTTTAGTGATTATTGTTAGGTTCATTTCTAATTAGAAATTGTCCGTCATTAGATTAGGTCATTTGATGAATGTTGCGTGACATATAGTTTGCATATTAAATTATATGTCGCATGTCATTTTAGTTGAAATAATTTTGTACATCATTGCATTGCATTGCACGTCATTAGAATTAAGTCACTTTGGTTAATTTAGATTGCATATTTAACAATTGCATGTTCATTAAGAGATCATAGAATTTTTATTCATATGTTTAGGACATGTTGCCATGCCATATCATTTCATATTAGATTAAAAGCATTGCATTGCATATGGATTATAGTCTCGTTTAATAAGTGAAAACAAAAAGAAAGAAATTGCTTGTTAATTAGAAACCATATCTAGGGTTGTTGATGTGGATTTTAATTTAACAATGCAGATGCTTTCGTTGCTTTGAGGTAAGTTCTGCATCATTTAATTGCTTTCTTGGGTGTTAAATTGGTGGTTTGCGCATCTGCATGAACATCTCACATGTTAGGGAAATAGATTTAAAATCAATCCAAATTACTTGCCAAACATTTTTCAAAAATAAAAAGAAAGGTACCGAAAGGGCGTTAGAGAAATCTAACGTAACCAAGTCCCCGTACCCTTAGTCTCTAGTTCGTAGGAGTAAAGTAAATCTCCCGTTGCTTTACTAGGGTTTCTAATTGACCCACCAAAAATAGATTAGTGGCAACTCCTAGTTAAAATTCAATTGCATGTTAACAATTCAAACCTAAGTCGCGAATTGGTATGGGCTTGGGAGAGCCCGAGTTAAGTCTAGGCTTAACAATCCATTAGCCAAACCCTAGGTGATTCAAATGCAAAAAAAATTGGTCGCGACAGCTTGGCGACTCCACTGGGAACTTGAGTTAAAACTCTTAGTGGACTTAGGCCAATTTCTTTTTGAAAAAAAATATTTTTGTTTGGTAGCGAGGATTCCAGTACGCTCCTAACATTTAAGGTGTTAAATGTTCTTGCAGGATGGGAGGTATAAGGGGAAGTGGTTGTTAACCTTTGTTTTGCAGGAAGGTGTAGGAATGTATGGTTTATTTTCATGAATGAAGTGTTGCTTGATATAAACTGTCGTACATGCCTTGCATCTAGCACTACACTATTGCACACACAGCCTGCCGCCGGACCTGGGCCGCACAGGATCATTTAGGATGGTATTGAGATGGATACTACTCCGACCGCATGCTCGCGGTACAAGTCACCCATCTCAATCCCGAAGTTTCTTTCATGGTGTCAAGAGTACCCACCTCGGTCCGCATGCCCGTGACCCAGGTCGGCTCTTTAACCAAGCCGGAGTCATGAGGACCCGACATAGTCCACAAGCCCATGGCTAGTCTGATCATTCTTGTGGCTCCACCTTGATAAGCCTTATAGAGTAGAAATTGAGCCACTTACCATGCGCATGTCTATGTGATTGTCAATCATTGGTAAAGTAAGTTCTCTAATTTTTGCTTTTGCAATTTACTTACTTTGTCACATTATTTTGTTGGTCCATGGCATTAGGATTGTCCCGAGCTTTGATTAATATACAATGGGGACACTTTGGACATTCGGATCATTCTCCCTCAAAGGAAGAGCTTAGCACTTGGTGGGACAAGTTAGATCAGAATAGCCGTCAATTCGTAGAGTCACATATTGGTCGATTGCTTCCACCGCTACGTATCAACATCCATGGTGGCCTTGTCCAAGCACTCGCCCATTGTTGGTGCCCCAAGATTTCTACCTTCATCTTCGGCGGTAAGCATGAACTCACTCCCACCTTGGAAGAATATAGCATCGCCATAGGAAGTCCTTAAAAGCTGAATTGATTAGTCCGCCTATCGGAATAGATCATGTTATGGCCTTATCTGATTTTCTGAGAATTAAAGAAGATGACATAAGAAAGGTTTTAAAGGCCCATCGTAATGCATGTCCTTTATCTTTTTTGAAAGAATGTTTTGAAAAAGGCACCTCATTTCAAATGCGTAGGATTTTCCTCTTAGCTTTCTTTGGGTTTGTAGTATTTCCTTACTGCAAGAATGCTATTAACCCTTTGATTGCTCAATTTGTTAGGCAAGTGTTGGAAGAGAAAAATTTTGTAAACACTGTTTTAACTGAAACTTTTCTTTCTCTCACTCATTTCAAAAGAGGTGGTGATAAGACTCTCCATTCCTCTCCTGAACTTTTACAAATCTTGTTCCTTTCTCATATAAAAGGATTTGGTGGTTCAATGACTATACATGATGTTAGTAATTCTAATCACCCCATTATGAGATTTGAGAACAATCAAAAACATGCACCAGATTACCATTATTCTAGGTGGCTAGCTTTCATTAAAAAACCAACTCCCAAGGGTTTCCTATGGCATGCTAAATGGTTCCAAGTTTGGGTAGCGAGACTCTCGTGTGGAAGAGTTGGCCCAATCCCTCTATTGGGATTCACTTTGAGCATTGGAGTACTATCCGACTAGAGTGACTCGTCAGTATCAAGTCGTACAAGAGCTTCCCCCGGCGTTACAAGCGGATCCGCTCCAAGTTAGCTTCGTTGATGGAAGCCGAGGCCATGAAGATTCCATTCTCACCATCAAATCGATGTGGGACATGTGCCGTCCACAAAAACTCAAATGGCCCGAGGAGGAATTGAAAGGCAAGGAAATGAAATACTATGCCTCGATTAAGTATATCAAACAGCATAAGATTCCTGAAGAACTGCTTCCAAAGATACCGGAGGCGCCGTTGAAGATCAACAATCGAGCTGAGAATAAACGCCTCAAAAGAGTTGCTGAAAAAGCTCAAGAGGAGAATAAACGATTGCGCCGAATGGTGTCCCGAGTGTATATTGATCAAGCCAAATGAAATGCTTGAATCAATCTTGCTATTTTCAGTTTTAGATTAGGAAGTTTGAGTCATTTACTTTCCTAGTTCATTTGTTTAGGACATTTTAAATTTCTATTTTGATAAGTCTGTCAAAAGCTCCATTGATGAATAAAGTTCTAGAATATTGCCATGGATCGACGTATTTTCATATGAGAACGCTTATTTTTGTTCATTTCTTATTTTAGGTTATAACGGATCCATCACGTTCGCCCATCATCACGCGATTAAGAGCAAGAATGGCCGAACAAACCGAAATGCGTGATCGTGTCTCCGCTATGGAGACTCAGCTCCAACAAGTACTCACCTCTATACAGCTTGTGACAGATCAACTCCAATTCCTCCAAGCAAATCCAACAACTGTACCTACTCTTCCTGAAGCAGTTATCCCGAAGCAAGCAAACAAGGTTGATGACGACATGCCTGGGCTGGAAGATGACCCAGTCATTGTTGGAAAGGCCAAGCTTGATGGCGTTCCCAAGACAGATCAGGATGAGCGTTTTGCGAAGTTGGAAGAGAAAATGAGACAGCTGCAGGAATCACAAAGCTCCCTCCCGTTCGACCTCTTGGTCTATGAGAAGGTCAAGATGCCGAGCAAGTTCAAAATGCCAGAGTTTGAGAAGTATGATGGCACATCTTGCCCAAAATCTCATTTGCAGATGTACCACGTGCGCATGGCCCAGCACGTAAAAAATGAGCCCCTCATGATCCAATCATTCCACGCGAGTTTGACTGGACCTGCATTAAACTGGTACGTGATGAAGAATGTGAACCTGCTCGACACCTGGAACGAAGTGGCTGACGCATTCCTCAAACAATACAAGTTCAACATGGACATCGCACCTTCCCGAGAAGACCTGGAGCGGATGGAAAAGAAAAAGAGCGAATCATTTAAAAAATATGCTGTAAGATGGAGAAACCTGGCAGCTCATATCACTCATGAGCCTACCAACAAGGAGCTGATGAAGTTGTTTGTGAAGACCCTCCCATCTGAGTTTCGTAATCGAATGGCCAGTACGTACGTTGAAAGCTTCAATCAGCTTATTCCTGTGGGAGAACAAATCGAGATGGGGATAAGGGAAGGATGGTTTACTGAGTCATCTAGTAGAAGATTCACTGCCAAGAAGGAGAAGGAAATGGCTGTGGATGTGAATGTGGCTTATGGCCAAGAAAATGTCAAACGTGCCCCGGCCATCCAAATGAATCCAAGACAATCACAAACCGCTGGCCGTCAATCATTCGCCCAAGCAAATAATAGAAGACAATTCACTCCTCTCCCTGGGTCTCCATCCCAAGTGCTGACAATCCTCCGAAAGAAAGGTTTTCTCACTAATGAACCAAAGCGTCCCAACCGCGAAAACCTTCGTGGTTACGACCCAACTAAGAAGTGTGACTATCATAATGGTGAGCTGGGACATTCAACTGATGAGTGTTTCACCCTCAAGCACCGAATCCAGAGCCTCTTGGACACGAAAGTTTTTTCATTTCAAACTGCTCAGCCAAATGTCCAGAAAAATCCGCTACCAGAGCATGAGGGTACAGTGAATGCTATCCTAGAACCTAAAATCAGTCGAGTTGAGAACTCGAAGGTGCATGTGGCAAATGCCTACAATGGACTGGTGAGGGCTGGATATTATTCAGATCAAGAAGATGTCCCCCTATCACTGATGAAAGAAAGAATTGCCAAAATGGTGGATGACGGCATTATCGTGTATGCCGACCATAACTGCGTAGTTTCCACTATTTCCCACATCATCATTGATTGGGAGGAGGAGCAGGCTGCTCTTGATGGTGGTAAGGAGGAAGTAGATCCGTCACTCGCAAATATGCCCCCGCTAGAAGATGCAACTGATGAGGAGCTTGTGATTGAAATACCTCAACCGTATGAGTATAAAGCGGTGCCTTGGTCTTATGACCTAGATGTTGACCTCGTTACAAGGTCTGGTCGAACTTATGCTCAAAATAATGCTCAACCTGCAAAGCCCGTCATTGACGAAGAAGCTAAGGAATTTCTGGCTGTGATTAAAGCAAGTGAGTATAACATCGTCGATCAATTGCGAAAGATGCCTGCCCAGATCTCTTTGCTCGAGCTCATCCAAACCTCCTCTGTGCATCAAAAGTCGCTGATGAAGGTGCTAAGCGAAATTCGTGTACCCGAAACAGTTGAAGTAGATAAGCTGGAGGATTTTGTAGGATCAGTCCTTCTCAAGGACATGATTGCTTTTTCTGATGAGGAATTCCCTCTTGAGGGTAGGGGGCATAATAAAGCACTATACATATCTGTCAAGCACAAGGTTTCTCATGTGTCCCGAGTGCTCATTGATAATGGGTCCGCCCTAAACATATGTCCATTGGCCACTCTTCACCACATCAAGGTAGACCCGTCCAAGATACATCTTTGCGAAGACTTCGTGAGAGCTTTTAATGGAACGAAAAGGAGGTGATCGGGAAATCCATCTTGACGTGCAAATAGGGCCGGTCGTCTTCAACATTCCTTTCCAAGTGCTTGGATATCCCTACCGCGTTCAATTTTCTGCTAGGTCGTCCTGGATACATCACTGCTTTGGTGCAGTCCTTCAAGTCTACATCAAGCTGTAAAATTTGTGATTGAAAGGAAGCTGGTCACTTGTGTATGGTGAAGAAGACCAGCGGATTTATCACGAGACGGCTATCCCATGTAGAGCCGGATTCTAAGCTCGAATCAAGTTACCACTCATTTGAGTTAGTGTCTACCATACATGCTTCTCGAGGTTCATCGCCGCCCACTCCTGAGGTTTCAGATGCTGCCCTCATGGTAGGAAGAGTAATGGTTAGGAATGGTTTTGTCCCTGGTAATGGGCTTGGAAGAAATGATAAGGGCATTCAAAACCCCATTGAAGCCCCCTCGAGAGGTCCCGATCTCCGGGTTAGGGTACCATGGAAGAGGTGGAGGAAGTTCCGGAAGACAAAGACAGGGGAAGGCATAACTCGCCACTGAGCAAGGGCGAGGAGGCAAAATTTACCACCTCCAAACATTCATGAGACGTTCCCTGGTCCTCCAATTATGATGCAACATGAAGCTGAAGTAATGGATGCTCTCGGACAGCCAAGTGGGAAGTTCGACTATATGGTGAAGTATTCGGCTCCTCCCAACTTTTACTTTGATGCCCGCAATATAGTTCCAAGTGGATGGGATGGCATGGATGATCCGACGCCTTCAAAGACGGAAAACTCGATGACACCACGGAAGGAATTTCAAGTTTTTTTTCGATGATCTCTCCATCGGAGCCATTGATGGAGAACCTCTGGAAGAAACGGGCCCTCGCCCACAAGAGTAACCCATTTATCACTTTTGCACATTCCCTGCGTGGGAATTTTTATTGCTTTCTAGGAATTGTTTTCGATTTCTTCTTTTCACTTTCTTTTTAGGACTTGAATTGCATTTTCCATTCAATAAATTGTAATTGATTGATGAATCTCAATGAAATTACAAGTTTTATTTTGAGGGCATGATGAGGTACACCAAACCAGCCCGGTGATGATATCCAGCCGATAAAACAAAATTAAAATCCAAGGAGAATTCTTGGCGTGGGCTTCATCATGCTTCCTCGTGTCAAAATGTTTCAAAAAAAATGTTTCAATTTTTTTTTTTTTTTACAAAAAAAATATAAAATATGATTAACCTTGTTTGTCTTTTTGATCCTTCTATTTCATGTTTCAGGGACGATCATATAACATGCAAATGTATGGAAATGGTCCAATCCAATACAACAAGTGCTGATAATGATCCTGGAGAGTCGATCAAGAATTCCATTGAAGATTCCATTGAGGTGCAGCAAAGTTGGGAACAACATGAAAAAGCCAAGACTCTCACATCTGAGCAGACCGTCACTATTAATTTAAGTGACATTGAAGAAGCCAAGGAGGTGAAAATAGGGCGAATCTCCCCAAAGACGAGGCTGAGCGCCTAATTCGATTCGAAAGAATATCAGGACATCTTCGCATGGACCTACGCCGACATGCCTGGGTTAGACCAGTCAATCGTGGAGCATTGTTTGCCTATTAACCCGGACGTGCCTCCTAAGAAGCAAAGGTTGCGAAGAACTAAGCCTGAGCTCTCGAAGAAGATAGAGGAAGAGGTGATGAAGCTTCTAAAAGTCGAATTTATTGAAGTCTCGCAATACCCTGAATGGGTAGCAAACATCGTGCCGATGATGAAGAAGGATGGTCGAGTTCGAGTTTGTGTCGATTATCGGGATTTGAACAAGGCTAGCCCAAAAGATGACTTCCCTCTACCTCACATAGATGTCCTTGTTGATAGTACCGCCGGATTTGAACTATTCTCATTTATGGATGGTTTTTCTGGGTACAATCAGATAAGAATGAAGGAGGAAGACAAGGAGAAAACTGCATTTATCACCCCGTGGGGACCTTTCATTACAAGGTTATGCTGTTTGGGCTCAAGAACGTAGGGGCAACTTACAAGCAGCCATGGTAGCATTATTCCACGATATGATGCATCAAGAGATCGAGGTCTATGTTGATGATATGATCGCAAAGACTCGACCTGGGAAAAGCCACATCGAAACCTTGAAAAAGTTGTTCGATCGACTCCGTGAATTCAAGCTCCATCTAAATCCCACCAAGTGCGTGTTTGGAGCGACATCTGGTAAATTACTTGGATTCATTGTGAACAGTAAAGGGATTGAGATTGACCCAGCTAAAGCTAAAGCTATATGTGAGTTGCAACCTCCATCAATGGTGAAAGAAGTCTGAAGTCTTTTGGGCAGATTGAATTACATTGCTCGATTTATTTTCCAACTTTCTGAAACTGCCAAGCCATTCTTCAAGCTCTTGAAAAAGAATGCATGAGTCAACTGGGACGATGAATGTCGAGAAGCGTTCGACAAGTTGAAACAAGTACTTGATGAATCCACCGGTCCTTGTCCCGCCCTCGCTGGGGCATCCTTTGATTCTCTACCTCACCATTCATAGTGAGTCATTGGGTGCGATGTTGGCACAAGGAAGTCCTATCGACAAAAAAGAACGAGCCATTTATTACCTGAGTAAAAAATTCACCATGTCAGAGCTGAAATTTTCTGATGTGGAAAAGACTTGTGTTGCACTAGTGTGGGTGTTGCATAGATTGAGACAGTACACACTACATTTCCAGACATTCCTTATAACTGATAACGATCCTATCAAGTACCTACTTGATCGGCCAGCTTTGGTGGGTAGGTTGGCTAAATGGCAAATTTTGATATCAGAATTTGATGTGCAATATATGCCACAGAAGTCGGTTAAGGGTCCAGTGATCGCCGATTTATTGGCTGAGAATCCAAAAGCCTCAAATAATTATGATCGTTCCCTAGATGACCGTATCTTGATTGTAAATGAAGACTCATGGACAATGTTCTTTGATGGAGCTATGAACTTGTCTGGTTCTGGCACCGGAGCAGTTTTGATATCCCCAGACAAACAGCATCATCCAGTAGCTGCGAAATTGATATTCCCATGCACTAACAATACAGTCGAGTATGAAGCTTGCATCCTCGGGCTTCAAGCTACAATCGAGATGGGTGTGGCCAAATTAAAAGTGTTCGGGGATTCCGCGTTAATCATACTGCAGACCGTAGGTGAATGGAAGACTAAGGATGCTAAATTGCTCCCATATCACAAGTACCTAGAAGAATTGATCAAGGGATTCGATGAGGTTTCATTTGAATACTTACCGAGGTCTCACAATCAATTTGCAGATGCGCTCGCAACTTTATCATCCATGTTGCAAGTCACTGACGGATTAGAAGTCGAGCCATTGAAAATAGAGGTTTTGCCAAGGCCGGCTTATTGTATGGTAGTGACTGAAGAATCTAACAAAAAACCATGGTATTACGATATCATGAACTACATCCAAAAACAAGGATTCCTCGAGAAAAGTACTCCAGCTGATAGGAAGTACATTATGAAGATGGCCTCAAAGTTCTTCGTCAGTGGTGAGAATTTATACAAGAGATCCTATGATTCAATCTTGTTGCGATGTGTGGATGCAGCTGAAGCCACTCAAATTATGCAAGAAGTTCATGAAGGAGTGTGTGGCCCTCATATGAATGGGCACATGTTGGCTAAAAAGATTATGAGATTAGGCTATTATTGGCTCATGCTAGAAGGTGACTATATTCAGCATGTTCGAAGTTGTCATCGTTGCCAGGTTCATGGTGACAAAATAAATGTTCCTTCAACAGAGCTGCACCAATTTTCTGAGCCATGGCCCTTCTCAATGTGGGGCATTGATGTGATCGGCCCGATAAATCCTAAGGCTTCAAATGGACATCGTTTCATTTTGGTGGCGATAGATTATTTTTCCAAATGGATTGAAGCTATGTCATTTGCAAGTGTCACTACTCGCAATGTCGTGAAGTTCATCAAACGTGACATAATTGCTCGCTATGGTGTCCCTGAAACGATTATCACTAACAACGGGACAAATTTGAACAACAAGCTCATTGATGAGTTGTTCAGCGAGCTCAAGATCAAGCATCTGAATTCATCCCCTTATCGCCCTCAAATGAATGGGGCTGTTGAAGCGGCCAATAAGAATATTAAGAAGATCTTGGCTAAGACAGCCGAGAATTATCGAGACTGGCATGACAGACTACCCTTCGCACTGATGGCGTATCAGATGTCGATTCGTACTTCTACCGGGGCAACTCCTTTTGCTCTGGTATACGGCATGGAGGCAGTTTTGCCTGTGGAAGTGGAGATTCCTTCCCTGAGAGTATTATCACAAGTGGAGTTATCTGAGGCAGAATGGTCGCAACAAAGACTTGAACAGTTAAACTTGATTGATGAGAAAAGACTGAAGGCCCTCTGCCATGGCCAAGCATATCAACAGAGAGTAGCCAAATCTTTCAACCGAAAGGTGTGGCCGAGATGTTTTGAGGTAAATGATCTTGTTCTAAGGAAGCTATTGCCAATTTTTCCATATCCTGGGGGGAAGTTCGCTCCAAACTACAGTGGCCCATATGTGGTAAATAAGGTACTTCATGGCGGTGCTTTGATCTTGGCAAAAATGGATGGTCGTGTGTTTTCTACTCCAGTTAATTCAGATGCTGTCAAGAAATATTACCCATGATAGAATTTGTCATGTCATGTGTTGAATTGTAAACATTTTATGATGAATAAATTGCCTCAGTGAATTGAATTGTTCAAATTTGTCGCAAATGTTGCATTTTTCTTCCTTGATGAATTATGTGAGATAGATTGAATGTGTCAAATGGGATACTTTGGAATGATGAAAGGCAAACCCCGTTCCATACATTGTTTCAAACACCAACCCCCAGTGAGTTCTGTGAAAAATTCCATGCCTACGAGAAAAATGATGATCTCGCAAAGGGTACGTCAACCAAAGTGATGCGAGGCAGTTTCTTCTGCTATCCAAAACACTACGAGATATATCCATTGTTCAGCCTTTTCAGCCCACACACATGAAGAGATTTTTAAATTATCCCTGTCAAGAATCGTCTCATACCGGGACAAGATTTGAAATGAATGATAGAAATTTTCTTACTCGTACTTGCATTAATCTTCGAGTATTGCTTTTACAGTGTGACTTGTACGATAATTTAAAGTGCCTTAGGACGACGAAGAGCAGTTCTTTCTCTATCCTATACACTTTATCCATTGCATAGCCCCATTGAGCCTATGAATTCATTTCACATTAAACCCAGTTGGTGATCATCCCCCACACTGGGGCAAGGTAAGAAAAGATCAAGCCACTCAAGTAGCATGATTTACAATGCTGATAAAAATGAAGACTTTGTCCAAAAAGAGTGCAAAAAAATGGGGCATGAAAAAGCAGTGTGCCTGGTAAAAGCAAGGCCAATGTCCAAAGAAAAAATCAAACACTTGATGAAGTGAGTCGTATCTCCAACAAGGTGGTACTCAATAAAAAAACTCAAATGTTGAGATGTTGCAATCAGTGGAGTTGTGATATGAAGAAAATCTTCGACGATGGGGAGGAAAATTGTTGGAAATGTCAAGGTGATCACCAACTTTGACCTCATAAACACTTTTTGAGCCAAATGATCCTTTCGATTCTCAACCTATGAACCCAACCTACGTTACGTCCCTTACAAAGTCTCTTCAGATTAGGGCACTTGAATTAACGTAAAAGTTCATATGTTTGAAAGCATCGCTTGAAGAAGTGCAAGTAAAATAATTTCTACTTCATTTTTCATGTTTCTTGGCTTGTAAACCCCAAGATGATTGTGAAATATCATTCATTTTTTTTAACAGCCTCGACTCAAAGAGTCTCCTTTGCTAAGCTGTTGACCAAGCCAGCGTTGTAGTCCCTATTAAAGACCTCTCAGATTGGTAAGTTCGTACCACTTGCGAGATTGCTCGAACCCTTGTTTGGCATGATGATGAAAGATAGAGTGATTGTCAAAAATCTTGCATCAAAGGTCAGGATAAAACAACCCATTTTAATGAGGATGAGTGAAAAGTCCTTTCAGACCAAGAGGTCCCCCATTTGGCACATCCATGACACTCATGTGTTCAGATTGGAACTTTCTTTGTGAAATCTTTCCCAATGGAAATTAGGTGATGCAGACTTGATATAAATCATAGTGCATGAACCTCCCTTAAATTAATGCATGTTTGCGATCACAAATGCATATTGCTTCTCCTATGACCATGTTTTGCAGAAGACATTTCTCCCGGGAACAGAGATGATACCAGGTAAGTATATCTCTATCCATATCTTAAATACTTGTCATTGTGCAGGTATTCCCTTTTGAAAACACCGACACTCGATTAAGCTGTCCCCCAAAGATTTTTCTCCAGATTCAATCTGATTAAGGCGACCGAAGAAAGGTTCGGGTCCTGGTCAGACAATCTAAACCTCAGTTTAGGCGACCGTAGAAAGGTACGGGTCTTGTGAAAAGCAATTACCTCAGTTCAGGTGACCGTAGAAAGGTACGGGTCCTGGAAAATGATTCCTTATTCTGGCGACCGTAGATAGGTGCGGGTCTTGGAAAGTGAATCCCCGTTTAGGCGACCGTAGAAAGGTACGGGTCCTAGACACAATCAAACACTGCCCTACTAGGCGACCGTAGAAAGGTACGGGTCCTAGGAAAGTAGTCTCTTCGTTACTATTTTAGGCGACGGTAGAAAGGTACGGGTCCTGAACATGTAACAGTAACTATCTTGAATCACTCTACCCTCCTTGAAGGTAAGATGTTCCAGGTAGGTTCCTTTACCATTTGCATACAAATTGCATCCCAAACTCTTGACATCTCAGTCTGGACCTAGATGTCTTGATTTTTTCTGTTGGACATTTCACTTTGGATGTGAATGTTCTTACCTGTTACGCTTTTCAAAGAACCTGAGTGAGAGTTGGGTACTTGTAGAGTAAACAGGGACTTATCATGTACCTCAAGATGCTCTACCGCACTAACTGGTAAGTAATTGTAGGTACACTCTTTCCTTTCACATCATGCATTTGCATTAGCATTTACATGCATCATATGAGTTGCATTTAAAAAAAAAATGGGATACATTTCCCGACAAAAAATCATTCAATGCATGTGCATAGTCAAAATTTAGGTCTCAATTTGTCCTTGAAGGCAACCTCTTCGAGCTCACCTTCAAAGAGGGGCAGCTGTTGACACCTAAATTTTGACGATTTAGTTCATTTATTACATAGGAAATTAGGGGTTAATTTTATAGCATATAGATTTATATTTGCATTTATTTTGTTATTGGCATTTTATTTATTGGACCAGTGCAAATGGGTTCAAATTAGTTGGACTAAGCCCACGAAGTGAGTTGGTTGGCCCAAGCCCATGTTTTTTAATTATCTCGTGAAAAATTAAAAATTTTGAAATTTTTCCGGATATAAATCTTTTGGATAGAGCACATGTGTGAAAAAATATTGCGATTTATCTTTGCGAGATTTGGATTTCGAGAAAATATTTATCGTAATCTTACATTTTTATCAATAGTGATCGGTTGGTGAAAATGTATCGCGGATGTAGATTTGAAGGGAAATTGAAAGCTTATCTCTTACCCCTATAAAAGCAACCGTGTATGATGACCAGAGGGGGCTTCTTTTGGGAAAAAAAAAAAAAAAACAAGGAAAGAAAAAGTGAAGAGAAGTTTTGCTTCTGCAGAGAGAGAAAAGAGAGAGAGAGTGCAAAGAAAAGTCAAAAAAAGGGGAGAAAGAGAAGGTACAGAGAGAAAGTGACGTGAGAGGAGACAGGAGGAGAGAGAAAGAAATAAAAAAAAAAAGGAAAAAGCACTGTTCTTCTTCTCCGGTGGGCTCAACTGCTGCCCGCGCTCACTGCACTCCGGACGCCGCCTCCTCGCCCCACCTCCGCCCGAACCTCCGAAGCCCGCAACCCGTAGGTCTCTCGCTCGCCATCACCAAGCACCACCGACGCTGCTCCTGCTCCGTTTGCCTCTGCTCCCGCCGCCACCACTTGAAGCCACCGCCGTGTCGCCTCTGGTCCGACGCCTAGCGTTCCCCCTCTATCCCGAGCAAGACCCAAACAGATCAGACGCACTGGACACGAGTCCTCCGCCCGGCGCCCTTGCTCCACGGGTCCTTCTGCTCGGCGCTAGCTGGCTGCTCCTTGAACGAGCCGCGCCTCCGGGTCCGAGCTGTCGCTTCGCCTACCAAACCGACAACCCACGATCCGCGTTCCGGCTCCGTCGCCCCTGCGAAACTGCTCTGCCTTGCCGATCCGCTCCACCGGCCAGACAAAGACCTTCACGCCTCAGCCGATCTCTGTCTCCGATTTGCCATACCGGAGCTGCTGCCCGACGCTGCTGCTCACCCCCTCGTCAGTGCCCAAACACCGGTTGCTTTGCCCGAGCACCCCTGCAACGCTACTGCCCCTCACCGGACCTTCGCCGGAGTCCCGGCCGCGACGCCCTTGCTGGACCGACGGTGACCACCACACGTGCACAAGCCTGCTTGGGAAAAAAAGAAGAAGAAAATCATTTAGGTAGTTCTTTTTTTATTTACTTTATTTTATTTTTTTAGTGTTATTCTCACTTATTTATTTTTTTCTTTAGTAGGATTATTCCTAAATATATGATTGATGTTCCAACATGAAAGTGCCCCTCAAGTGAGGGATTGATAGTCCGATTTTGCGTCCGAAATCCGACTCGCAATCCCTTATAAAAATCGACAATCCAATCTCAAGCCTGAGATTTGATTCGCGATTTAAAATATAAATTAGGTCAACCCGATCTCATGTGCGAGATATGGTTCGCCAATTTTTGGATATCAATATTATCTTGCTTGATTTGATGTCATGTGTTTGGATCAATTTTATTTTCATAAGAGAAAAAAAAAAAAAAAAAAATTCAAATTAGGGTTAAGTATGTTTTAGAATATTCTTAGTCTTAGGGTTAAAATCGCAATCGATTTCGAATTTTTAAATAAAAAAAATCAAAAAGAAAAATCCAAATAAGAATTAGGTTTGTTTTTGTTATCTTGCATGTTAGGATTGCAATCTTATAATGAATTTTTAAATAAAAAAATCCAAAAAAAAAGAAAGTGCATTCATTTAGGTTGTTAGTTTTTTTTATTTGAATTGCATGTTTAATTAAGTGTTAGTTTTAATTTCAATTTCTTAAAGAAAAACACAAAAAGATCATTGTGCATATTAGATTAGAATTGCACGTTTCATTTTAAATTTAGATCATCTTTTTTTAGAATAAATTGCATTTTAAATTTAGATAATGTCTTAGTTTAAATTAGGTTTAATATGACTTAATCCTAGTTTAAATTAAATAGAATCTTAATCTAGCTAGATCATTTCAAATTTCATAAAATTTGTCTTAGGATAAATTAGTTGCAATTTTTAGGATAGATTGCATTTTTAAAATAAAAAATGTCATTTGCATGTCATATAGATTTAGGTTCATGAAATGCATGTCATTTTAGTGATTATTGTTAGGTTCATTTCTAATTAGATTTGTCCGTCATTAGATTAGGTCATTTGATGAATGTTGCGTGACATATAGTTTGCATATTAAATTATATGTCGCATGTCATTTTAGTTGAAATAATTTTGTACATCATTGCATTGCATTGCACGTCATTAGAATTAAGTCACTTTGGTTAATTTAGATTGCATATTTAACAATTGTATGTTCATTAAGAGATCATAGAATTTTTATTCATATGTTTAGGACATGTTGCCTGCCATATCATTTCATATTAGATTAAAAGCATTGCATTGCATATGGATTATAGTCTCGTTTAATAAGTGAAAACAAAAAGAAAGAAATTGCTTGTTAATTAGAAACCATATCTAGGGTTGTTGATGTTGATTTTAATTTAACAATGCAGATGCTTTCGTTGCTTTGAGGTAAGTTCTACATCATTTAATTGCTTTCTTGGGTGTTAAATTGGTGGTTTGCGCACCTGCATGAACATCTCACATGTTAGGGAAATAGATTTAAAATCAATCCAAATTGCTTGCCAAACATTTTTCAAAAATAAAAAGAAAGGTACCGAAAGGGCGTTAGAGAAATCTAACGTAACCAAGTCCCCGTACCCTTAGTCTCTGGTTCGTAGGAGTAAAGTAAATCTCCCGTTGCTTTACTAGGGTTTCTAATTGACCCACCAAAATAGATTAGTGGCAACTCCTAGTTAAAATTCAATTGCATGTTAACAATTCAAACCTAAGTCACGAATTGGTATGGGCTTGGGAGAGCCCGAGTTAAGTCTAGGCTTAACAATCCATTAGCCAAACCCTAGGTGATTCAAACGCAAAAAAATTGGTCGCAACAATAATATTCTTTGCCTCTGTCTTTTATTTTCATAAATAGTTTCTCTGTCTCTTTGGCAAAAAACCTAGCCATGAACTTAAAAGAAGCCTTAAGTTAAGATAGTTCGCATCTACTGCTTTAGATGGACATGAACATGAGTTTACTTTGGTCAAAATGTAGCTGGCCGATACTCAACAAATGTAATGTACTTTATAAATGCGAACTATTCAGAGATTGTTCATTAACGTGATTAACCGTCATTGCATCCTCGTGACAGCTGGAAAAAATAAAAAAACAAATGAACTTTGGACTTTATGCATTGTTCTAATTGGGCATTTGTTTGATTTGGTACTGGACTTGTAACAAAATGGAAACAAATGAAAAACTTATAAGAGAGAAAAACAATTCATGTTTCAAAGTGAATATATTGAAATTGAGGTTATTCTAAAAACGTTTGATGTTGAAGGGGGTATCCAAAAGATTATTTCAAAGTAATGGAAAAGATTATTACGATGTGTAATCATGAAATTCGATGAGAATCTGTTAATTTGAAAAAGATATATTGTTTTGGATGATTTTGTGAATATTAAACCTGCAAATTTGTACTTGCCTAATGTTATTGTTTTTAAAATATTCGAATTTAAATCCGTAGTTCACCAAATGATAGATTGGATAAGATATAAGGATATCCAACTTTAAATCCGTAGTTCACCAAACAGTAAATTGGATAAGATATGAGGATATTCGACTTCAAATTCGTATTTCACCAAACACTTGATAGGATATGAAGAAATCTACTATCCAGTTCTATCCCATTTAGAAATTCGGACGACTAAACGCAACATTTCCCCCTTTAGAAGGACCCACTTTAGCCGCTCCTTGAGCAAAGCCTAATCCACCATCTCCATTTATGCCTTCCTTGTCTCCCTCACGCTCTTCGTCTTCACTCTCTCCACCTTCGAGCCCCCTTCTTCCTCTTCCTCTTCCTCCTCCTCCTCCTCTGCCCCTGCCTCCTATTCTTCTTGCCGCTTCTTGCCCGAGCAACAACTGTGACATTCTGAAATTTGACATTGTCTCAATAATATGAAATTGGCATTTCATCGATGCGCCTATGGTCATTCGACTCTAAGTAGGGCCTCTCACGAGTTAACTAATCTATTAGGTGAAGCCGTTAAGGGATATAACAGCGACAGACTCGAGAATTCGATCAAAAATCGACTGTTCGACCATAATAATTGGTAATGGTCAATACAACACCATTATAATTGAATTGTGATCGGATATAGGTCGATTCGACGGAATGACATTGTGACACCCCGAACCACCTAGGGTCACCACAGGCACCTGACATTACACCTAATGGAACACTAGCCACATCTCTTAGAAGAAGCGTCGTAAATCATAGACATTTTTTTTTTAAATGGTTCCAGCGCGACTCATTTGCAGAAGCAAAATATAACATCGCCGTCTTTCCCTCCAACAACCATGATACAATTGCACACCACTAAATACCATGAGAAAAGACAAAGCTACGACACTTTATTTACATATTTTCAAGATGGGTTTCCTTGGGTCGGTACATCAAAAGAAAGGCCAGGACATGAAACGACACTCGACCTAACCCAAAAAGAAACAATCGACCCACTACAACTCACGTGCAAGATCCTCATCACTAGTGTTGGCTAACCATTCCAAAAAGTTTCAGCTCCTACTTGACACGCATGGGCCCTCACACCCATCTCGGTGCATCAGGCGGTGGCAGCGACAGCATCCCACGCATCACTCCATTGCGTCGAACATGGACGGATATGAACTCTTGGATAACAGGGCCCCCAGCCAGGCCCACATCGTACATAACTAAACAGCGCATTCAAATATATATAAGACCAAGAACAGAATGACAGTCAAACTCCTCGCACTCGACCTCTACATCCGAAGGTAGGTCGTAAAATACACCCCGCGTGACAGCAAGGAGCGGCATCCTGCTAATCTAAAATGTTGGTCCCCGAAGGGGTGAGTACAACCACTCAGCAGGTAAAGGAATCCAATAACCACTCAATGCATCATACAATACAATCACATCATCGTACATGCCATCCATGCATCCATGCGTGCTTACCTTGAAACCATGCATATACCATCATACACGTCGTCATGTCATAGGTTATCATCATCATGTCATACACATGTATCATCATACTATAGGTCGCCATCATACCATACATATGCCATCATCATTATGTCCTAGACATATCATCATCATCATGTCATATCATATATCACCATCATCATGACATCATCCTATGTCATCATCATCATGGCATCATCATATCATACATGCATATCATCATGTCATAGGTAATCATCATCATATCATAACATACATGCATATCATCATGTCATAGGCGATCATCATCATATCATAACATACATGCATATCATCATGCCATAGGTGATCATCATCACATCATACATATGTAATCATGCCATAGGTGATCATCATCATATCATGTCATGTATGCATGATTCAATTTCCACTTTTTTACTTTCAATTCGATCACCACATCATTCTCTCTCGAGATCATCAATTTCATCCCATACTTTACACTCGCACCCCATCCTGACATCGCGAGAAAAACCTCCGGCATTCAGCCACTTAAGGCCACCGGGCATCCGGCACCCCCACATTCCAGGCATCTCGCATCCCAACTGGTATCACGAGGCATCCCCTCGAGCAAAGACCTCCGAGGCTTCCGGCACCCAACCATTCCGGGCATCCTGATACTCCCAGGGCCATCCGGCCATGTATCTCTATACATTCCGGGCATCCGGCACCCCCATCCGGGCATCCCGATACTCCTGTGGCATTATCATCTGCCACAAATAGATTCCTCATTTATCATTGATCATGTTTACCAATTTAGATCTCAACTTAACATGGCACATAATGTAATGGCAAACAAAATCACTTTCATCCTTCGATCTACATATGCATCATCAGTCATCGTCATACATGCGGCAATATGCAATCAATCATAAACATAAAATTTATGGCACTCATACAATTTAGCATAGTCCATTTATGATGCCCTTTTTTTTAAAATTTATTTAAATTCCAGCTTGTGCCATTTTTGAAAAGATTTAAATTAAATATCCATATAATTCTCAAAAATCATGAAATTAAGGCTAGTGATAGAAAAGACAATAGGGTAATAATTTCATGAAAAACACAAGGCTAATCAAATTCCACACAAAATTATAATTCACACAAATACAGCATGTAATTTCTGATAAAAACAGAATGCACTGTTTCCGAAATAATTTGATTAAAATATCTAAACGACCTCCGAAAATTATGAAATTTTACCAGGTTATAGAAAAGACATTAAAGTAGATTTTTCATGAAGAATTATAAGCCAAATTATTTTTATATTATTTTCCACAGTCACACGAAGCTTCTGGATCTAACACCGAAACGTACAGTGCATGTTTCTCCGAAATACTGATTTTTTACCCACTTATACTTCTTATTTTCCTCTGAAATTTGGATATGTTTTACTTCAAGATGTACCCTACAACTTTCATGAATAGAGCTAAGTCAAAATTCCAAATTATAGTCATCATACGGGTCCATGAAATCTCAGGTAACCTGTACCGCGTCTCCAGATCTACGGTTTTCAAGAGTAAGTTGATTCACTAGGCTACACTTGTTCATTTTGCTTCACATTTGAGTATGTTAAAATCTAATATGTTCTCTACAATTTTCATGAAGAAGTCGAAAAGAAATGCTTAGTAAAAATCAACATGCAACCACAAATCTACCGAAAGGTCAGTGAAATCGCTCCAGATCTGGTGTCTCCGTAAGAAGAGAGTTTGACCCCTCAAATCTCCATAATTTTGTACCAAATTTTATTATGTTATATTTTAATATGTTATCTACAACTTTTATGAAGAGATAAAAGTCAAAATCGAACTCAAAACATGCATTCAAGCTCTCACAAGATTCTGGGTCAGGCGGTTCATGCGAAAACATTCCAGATCTAGCATCTCCGTATGATGAGCGTTTGACCCTTAAATCTCCATCATTTTGCACCAAATTTTAGTATGTTGTAGTTCAAGATTTTAGCTACAACTTTCATGACGAGATCAAAGTCAAAATCGAACTAAAAAAATGCATGCAAGCTCTCACAAAGTTCTGGCTCAAACAGTTCATGCGAAAACAGCATGCAACTCAAGAACAAAACACATTAGCTTCACTCCCATGCCTCCAAATGTCCTAGATTCCGACCATACATGCAAGACATTGGTGCAAGAGTAGAAATTGGATTCCCAAGTTGCCTCTAGACCGAAGAGAACGACGGCACACGGCGGACGAGCGGGCGGCGTGCAGCGGCAACGGGCGACTCCCCCTCTTGGCTTCTCCTCTCTCGGCCTCTCTCTCTTGCACGGTTCTCTCTCTCTCTCACTTGGCCGAACAACTCAACCGGCCACCTCTCTCTCTCCTCTTCCCTTTTATTCCCCCAATTCCTCATCATTTGCAATGATTGCTTGCCACTTCAAATTGGCCAATGCATGCCATCTCCCTTCTTGCCACTTGTCATGATACATGCATGGGCTTGGGCTTTGGGAGCAATTGGGCCAGCAAATGGGCCGGCCATTCCTCCCCCTCTCACGGTCGACGGTCACTTCATGGGCCTCAATGGGCCGGCGACAGCCCCATCCGCGGGCCTAATTGGGCCGACCAGCTTGGCCCACTAAGGCTTAGGCCAATGGGCCAAAGGCCCAACCCTAAATTAAAATTTTCCCTTTTATACTTTCTTTTATAAATTTTAAATTTTTAAAATCCTCATGGCCAAAGTCTTGTAACATTTTATTTTTAGGAATTTAATTTATGAGATGCATAGCCAAGCATAGATTATTAATTTATCCTATAGTTCTAAATTAAAATTTCATGAACACAAGCATATAAAACATAGCCTTAAGAGAAAACTAATGGCTAAAACATAAACCATAGTTAATTTCATTACCTAATTATTGGCTCTAATCCCTCTAGAGGACGACTTGAATTTTTGGGATGCTACAGACATAATTGAATTGCGGGTGATTCCGTGTGATTACGAAATTCGCATCGAACGGTACTAATCCGATTTTCCATCGAAATTATACTCAGTACACGTAATTGAAACCTTGCGATTTTTACGACAACTAAGAGTCGCATACGAGTCGGAGATGCATAAATGTGGATAAATAATTATCGACCATGGGTCAAATGCGCTAAAATCCCTAAAACCCAGTAAGTTAAGTTGTACTAAAATCGCGTTCGGTCGATTTTAACCACGAAATTGAATTCATTTTCGGGAATTGGACATTTGAGCATGTCAAATTCATTTATAGGACGTCATCTCATATTTTGGAGAAATTTTGTCAAGTCCAGGATTTTTCGGAAAAATTAATTTTCGGACAAAATGGAAAATAAGTGGAAATTCGGAATTAGAAGAAAAAAGGGGAAATGGCTGCTCAAAAGGAATTGTTTGTGGGAAATTAGATTTAAGAAAGTATTTGGGGACAAAGAAGATGAGCATAAGAGGACTTTTGTGGCAAGGTGATGATGGTTGGGATATTTTCCCTTGACTTTCTCTCCATCTCTTTTCCCCCTCTCACCCATGCGCACGTTCCCCCTTCCTTCTGCTGACTCCATTTCCTCTACCCACGTTCTTCATCCCCTTCTTCTTCTGCCCAATTCTTCATCTCACGTCTTTTTTCTTTTCTCCTCAAGCTACCGCCAACCCTCTTTTCTCCTTCTCCACCACCACCATATCACCACCCACCACCTCATCATTTCCACCAAAGCCAGCATCATCTTCACCACCATCCCGCTATTCACGCCCCTCATCATCTTCATCAGCCAACCACCACCGAAGCATAACTTCACCGCCAGTCCACCTAGTTGCGTCAGTCCACCGCAGCTCCACCCTCGGCACCGTAGCTCCATCGCACCACCACCAGCTTACCCCTGCTACCACCAGCAGCCACCGAGACCAGCTCAAGTAGAAAAGAATAGCTCTTGGCCGTGAGTTGGTAGGGCTATTTTTAGCCTTTGTTTGAGCTCCGTTGGAGACACAGTAGTCTCAGGTCTTAACCGCCACCGTCGTCGTCGTCGTTGCCGTGAACCTGCCGTCGTCCTAATCCGATAAGTTAATTTTCTAATCTTTGATTAGGTTGTTAATTGAGCTTAGGGGGCTAGATTAGTGTTAATTAGCTTGGTTAGATTAGTATTAAGTGAGATTAGCCTTAAGATGGATTAGTGTTAATCTAGTTTGGTTAGATTAGCCTTAATATGGATTAGTATTGATCTAGTTGGTTAGATTAGCATTAATGTATTAATGAGAGTGGTTTAGCTTAATTTAGTGGATTTCCCTCGGTTCTGGTTATTAGACCCTCGTCGTTTGCTATTTTTTGTGGAGAAAAATGTGCTGTGATTTTGAGGTTACTTCCTTTTTAAAAAATGTTCTAGATATATTTAGCTGTGACATATATTTTACTCAAGATTTTAGTAATTTAAAAGAATGAGATTTCAGCTTCGTTATTTTCAAAATAGAATCTCGGATTATGCTGGAAACAATGACATTTTGGTGTTCGAAAGATTTGTATCAACTCTTAGGGTTCGATTTTCAAAAGTGTTCATTCATAAAAAAATTTCATCACATCTTATAGTTTAACATAATCAAATTTCAGATCAAACAGACAAGTTTTAGATCTTGAACCAAACTGATTTCGAAAAACAGACTTTCTAGATGCGAACACAATTTTTGTAACGGTTTGGGCGATTTACTACTCTCAATTTAGAAAGATCTGGTTAAGGTGTCTCCATAAAAAAAAAAAAAAAAAATGTTCTTTTAGGTGTCTTTTATAACATATTAAAATTTGAGAATTTTCTGAGTTTATTTGGGTAGGTTTCTAGAATTAAACTTGGAGACGCACAAGTGGCCCGGTTTCTACCAGTGAGAGCCGATTGTAGTTTTGTGCTTGTTCTTAGTGTTTTGCTTGCTGGAAATTGTATGTTTTGTGATGTGGTTGACTTGTGGGGCATGCTGAGAACTTATGTGTGATCTCATGAGGTTGATTGCTCTATGTGGGTTGTTTAGTATTATTGCAAAAGGTGACCTTATGAACTATTAAATAGAAAATAAATGAGGTGTCGGGTCCGGATACCACAAATTATTTACCTAATAAAATAATGATGTTTTAAACTAAGTGCATGTAAAGTTTGACGGATTAATCTTGAGTTTGTGAGCACCTATGAATTTATTTCTAAACATTTTGAACCAAAAAAAAAAAAAAAAAAAAAGATGGGTTACTAAGGTTTGTTTTCAAAAGAGGGTGGTCGGAAAAGAAATTAGAAAAGAAATATGGTGTCAGGTTTGGACGCCAAGTTTTATGTGCTCAATAAAACGAGGAGGTTTTATACGAGATGCCTGCAAAGTTTGGTGAGTTAATTTCAAATACGGGACCCCATACAAATTTATTTTAGAATGTTTGAACAAAAAAAAAGGGGTTGCCAAGTGAATTTTAAAAAGGGGATTTTTGGTGTTCATGACCATATGAGGGAGGATAAGGTTGACCTGATTGATGAGGTGCCTACATTGTTAGGTTAATTAATTGGTTCAGTTTAATTAATTACAATTTATTTATTTAATCAAGAGTTATTCAATTAATTTTAATTAGCATAAGAATAGCCGTTTTGTAGAATTTTACGCTGATTCTCGTGGTTGACTTTATATGTGAAATTGATTATTGATTAGTGCAATTGGGTGCTTGATTGTCGTTATGAATTATTATTGCAAAAATTGATTTTTGGGTATTTAATTAGAAAAATACTAGGTGTCGGGTTTTGACGCCAAAAATGTTTTATGTACTATATAAAATCGTGGAATTTTGAAATGACTGAGTATCATGTTTTATGGTTTAATTTAAAGGTGTGACCACGCACAATTATTTTACCGGAAATTTCTAATACGGAGAAAATTAACCAAGTCCATTATTTGAAATGGAAGTATTTGAGTGCAAAGTACAATGTTCTTGGTCAAGCATGGATGTACGTGTGGTCATTATCGGAACCCGTCCTGATGCATTCATGCAGGACGATGCTTGATTAAGTTCATATGCCCTTGATAATGGATGCCGATCGCAGTGGAGGCTGGTTCAATGTTCCTTTGGGAATGCCATCTAGATATAGATGTTGTTGTGCCTGACGAAGCGGGACGACGCCCAGTTATGCTAGATGACCCCCGACTTGAGTTGGCTGTGGCCGATGGGTTGTAAATAACTAGGACACGCTTGAATGATTGAGATAGCCGTGCCTGATTATGGGGCAAAATTGTGAGGCACGGAATGAGATGTATCATAACGGTTTTACTCTATAATCGGGATCCATGTGAATATTTGATAAATGATATGAGGTGCTCCAGTTATTGGATACGTTTGCTGTATTGATACGATATATGTGACGCACTAACTTGCAGAGAGGTGCTAAGGCGAGGTAAGTTGTTGTGTGACGTATGTTTAGGCTGCCTCTGAGTGAATTCTTGTCCTAATCAGGGTTTAGGGTGTTGACTCGTTGAGATTTTATCTCACCTCGTCATGGTTTAAATATTTTTAGGTCCCTAGTGTGGAGAACCCGGAGCCCCAAGCTAAAGGGTCCGGAGCATAGGTGGCTTAGTAGTTTCTTTTGGAGACAGAATGGTGTGTATAAACATGTAAGGTTGACCTAGTATATTTATGTGAATGGTGGTTTGTGAAAAAGGTCGTGTGTTTTTACTATCCCATGTGTTTGGTTATTGGTTGGGTAATTATTAGTTCACTTCCACATGTGCATAAAACAATGGGGTCAGTGACGCGTCCTAAGAACGTCGCAATTTGATCGACCGCCGAGGGATGTGCGCGTGCCCAGGGTTCGGGGCGTGACAACAACCTCTGACTCTCCTCGCTCATTTGGTCGAGCAACTATGACAGTGGTCGAGTGACGGTGGCTAAGCGACGACAGGCGAGCAATAGCGGCTGAGCGAGCTATGGTCGGTGTTGGTTGAGGATCGGACAAAGAACCCTAATTTCAGTCCCCATATGAACTATACGGCATTGTTTTTGTCAGGTGGTCCACGTATGACGGCAAAACGACGTTGTTTCTTAAGGAAGACGGAAAACAACGTCATTTAAAAGCCACGTCAACTTTTTTTTAAAATATAAAAGCCACGTAATTAATTTGGCCAGAATCTCTCGCTAGTGACACTAAAGTGATCGTTTTTTTCTCCGATTTGACACTTAAGTGATCCAACAGAAACTTTTGGCATCAAATTGAGCGTCACATAACTTTTGACACTTTTAGTGTACTTTTTCCACCATTGTTGGCACCACCAATTTTCATTCTTTTTTTCACAATCAATCAGAGTCAAAGATCCCGCCACATTTCCTTTTCAGGACATAATCTCAGTTGGAAGTGTAAGTACATTGACGACTGTGGAGTGGGCAATAGTGGAAACGATCGACAGTGGAGGTGACTAAAAACTAGCCACTCTGTTTTCACTTGGATGCTGCTTGCTCCTACATCAATGTCCATCGTCAATGCGTGGGGACTCAAAAGAGATCCTAATCAATGGAATGATGTTGAATGCTTTATATCAGAGAGATTTGGAAAACTCTTTAGTTACCTACAAAGGGAGTAACTTCAGATACATTCCATATGAACCAAGTAGAAGGATGTGTCCCGGCATATTATTTGGTCTTGCTAATATTGAACTTCCGCTTGCTCAATTGCTCAACCACTTCGATTGGAAGTCGGAAGAGTTTGACATGACCATGGTATTTGGAGCTACCGCTTAGAAAAAAGAACGAATTGAACTTAATTGCCATCCTATAACATTTCATCCCGAAGCATTGAGAGTAGTACAAGGACAATTATGCACTCCATGTCCTCGTGAAAGAAGGTTTCGATGTTGAGGCATTAATGATATAATAAGACATTCTTACTGTGAATAGGGCTATCCTTTCTTCCCTACAAGTCTGCAAAGTGCAAGAGCATGTTACCACTACCACCGTACTGAAGTCATACTTGGATGCGCTGAGTAAATGTGAATTAATGTACCTCAGTCCTTAGTTCTAGTGGATCCAACTAGAGGCCATACATGAGACCAATCTAACTCAAGATAGTGTCCACTCCCTCAAACCTTATCCTTACGAAAGATATGGATGTTGGGCCTTCTTTCTGGGTTCAATGGAAAAAAAAACACACACACACAGATGTTTAAGTCAAGGTCATCAAGGACTTTTCAGTATATCAAGAACATCAATTCAAGCCTAGCCTACTACTTTTCTTGGTCCACACTTAGAGCTGTTCGCAGAAGCGAAAAACTTCCTGCTGATTATTTTGGCCGGCATGGAGATGAAGACTTCGTGTTTCACAGAAGCTGCTAAGGGACCATGAAGAAGAAAAAGACAGAAAAAATCAAAGGAGAGAACCTAGCTTAAAGCGAGTTCCGTTAGCACCCAAAAAGCACGCTAGCTTAGAAAATGCACTTGGAAATTAGGAGAATTGCGACTCTTTTGATTCGTTCTTTTGTAGTCCACCCTTTAAAGAGTCAAGCATTCCATACCAAGAGGTTTTATCTATAACAGAGGAGTCGAGTTTCGATGTCGGTCTCAAGGCTAGGTCATGATCTCTAGAATACTTGTGAAGGATGATATGGATTGTTTTAGAAGGGTATCTGGTTAATCCATTTTAAAATTAACATGGCAAAAGGATCTGTAGATTATCGTCAATTCATGGGGGTAAGTATACTATCGGTGCCAAAAGTTGTGTACGGTGCTCACTTTGGTGCCAAAAGTTTATTTTGGATCATTTAAGTGACAAAAAGTTTGAAAAACGATTATTTTAGTGCCAACGCCAATCTGATTGATCGGAAATCCGATGTGGCACATTTTTTTATTAATTTTTGAAGTTGATGTGGCTCACCAAAGTGTACAATCAATATCTAAACAACAAAATGACGCCATTTGGCGTCTTTCCCCCAAGTCGAACCCTAAATCCCTAAATTGAGAGAGAGAGAGAGAGAGAGAGAGAGAGAGAGAGAGAGAGAAGGCACGGCATGGGCTTCCCGTTGTCTTCTTCCCCCGAAGAATAACACCAAAGCACCAAAGACTAGTAGCGACACCGGCGGCACCGCACCAAAGACTAGCACAACTCGCCTCCGGTTCGTCCGACATTGTTGACAAGCCCAAGCTCTTGTCCTCCTCCTCCTCTCCTCCTCCTTCTCCTTCCCCCTTCAAAAGGACCCACTTTAGCCGCTCCTTGAGAAGAGCCCAATCCACCATCTCCATCTACGCCTCCTCGTCTTCACTCTCTCCACCTTTGACCCCCTTCTTCCTCCTCCTCCTCTGCCCTTGCCTCTTATTCTTCCTGTCGCTTCTTGCCCAATAAACAACCTCAACCTCTCCTCGCTCACCTAGTCGAGCAACTAAGATGGAGGCCGAGCGGTGGTGGCCAAGCAATGGTGGCCGAGCGGCGGCGGTTAAGCGAGCTAGGTCAGCATTGGGCGAGGATCCGACAAAAAAACCCTAATTTCAATCTCCATATGAGCTGCCTGGCGTCGTTTTTGTGAGGCCATTTACATATGACGGCAAAACGAGGTCATTTTCTTAAGGAGGACGGAAAACGACATCGTTTAAAAGCCATGTTGATTTTTTTTTTTTAAATATAAAAGCCACGTAATCATTTTGGTCGGAATCTCTCGTCGGTGGCATCAAAGTGATTGTTTTTCCTTCGATTTGGCATTTAAGTGATCTGACAGAAACTTTTTGCACCAAAGTGAGCGCCGTACACAACTTTTGGCACTAATAGTGTACTTACCTCTCAATTCATGTATTAGATTAAAGCATGGAAATGACATTGGAGAAGAACTTGGCTATATAACTTCTCCATTATCAGGTCTCATGTTCAATCAAGTTAGCAGAGTGAGTTTGAAAGTCCCCCTAGATTTGCTAAGGTGACCAGGAAAAGAGAGTAATTTCACTGCAGCTATATAATACTCTTGCTTACTATCATTGCTTCACACTCTCTTGCTTCAACCCAACCACGTTGCCATGATGACAAGAAATTTGCGTTGGTGAAGTTCAAGGCAACCTTCTTCACCAAAAAGCCTTAGTGTTGTTACAGCGCCACTTCAGTACATTGATAGAGGAAACTCAAAGCAACTGTTGTTCTTGCGTTGGTGTTGGGTGTGATAAGTGGTCATGTGATAGGCCTCGACCTCAGTTGCAGCTGTGTCTCTGGTAAAATCAACTCGAATTCTAGTATTTTCCATCTTCTTCAACTAAGAAGCCTTAACCTTGCCTTCAATGACTTCAATTGTCGGTGTGGGGAATAACGATCCCGAAAATCGGATTCGACACTAAATCGAACCCCTAAATCAATGCGGAAGACGAAGCCCGGAAAACAAGCATCACCGATCGTAAAGCACACCACGGATTCGAGCGTACCTTGTTAGCCACAGATTAAGCACCAACGCCGACAAGAGGAAGAGAAACGGTCCTGTTCGATCCGATGAAGCCTTGAAGGGAAGGAAAGCGCGCCGTATGCTTACTGTTCTTCTTCCTTTTTGGGAGAGAGAGCGTGAGGAGAGAAAAGACGTACGTTGAATTGCAAAACCTTCTCTTCTCTCTCTCTCTCTCCTTTTTATACCTTCCCCCTCCACGGGCCCTATTCCCATGGGCCGGGCCTTTGGGCCCAAAGATGGGCGGACGGGCCTTAAGCCCATCCCCAATAAAACCATCATCTCCCACTCGCACATGGTGGGCCGAACAGATTCTCTTTACCTCTCTTCAACATTCATACCGGTGAATAATCCGTGCGACCAGCATACTTTGAGAGCTCGTTACTATACATCTGTTAGGAATATATAGCAGCTCATAATGGGCGTCACACTCCGAGTAGATTTAGTATGCACCCTAGATCGATCGATCACATTTATATCTCCCTTGATCTCTTTTAAACAATGATATATATATTGTATTCACAATTATAATTATCACAAAGACACTCATAATTGGTCGACCAAAGTGAATACAAAACCACAATGTGATTCTCCAAAATCGATCTTTCTTTTCCTTCAAACTCTCAATTTCAGTCCAGCTTGCTTTTCTAGAAATGCCCCATTAGATCGAATCATCTCATGACCATTGGCAACACCCTAAGATAGCAAACACTAAATAGAAATCTTGAGAATAAGTAAGAGTCATGAGGGGACTTAAAAATTGAGGAACTCTTTTCCTCAAGAGTCTCACACGTCATAAAAGTTGAGATCAAACTTTTGCCACTCTTATTGGTCGTCTCATGCATACGTAGTATGAAATACATATTACGGTATTAACTCCTTTCCCATGGAGCGTATGTCTGCACTTTTCAATACCGTACGGATGATAGTTTAGACATACCTAATGTCTAACTTGAGTTCACATATCTACTCAATCACAAAATTCATCGAACTCACATCCGGCATCATAGACGGATAAAGTAAAATATGTGGGGTATTTTACTTTCGGACATCGTAAGTATTATGTCCTCATCTTAACACTTAATTAAGGCGACATACGTATTTTTAAGCTTGAGCTCTCGATTATCACCTAGATAATAAGCTTAAAAACAGTCTCATCTCTATTTATCACATAGCAAATAGAGGCGATTACCCGTGTGAGTGGGCTAATCTTTTATCTGTCCGACATACTTCTCAACTTAAAATAATACACTAAGTATTAAGATGCATAAAGATCATACAAAGATTCATAGGCATTAATAATGAAACAACACTAGTTCATAAATGTGAACAACTCAGGGAAATTACAATCCAAGACATCGTACTCTACGCAATCCTAGAGATTTTACATGGCCACAAAACACATCTCTAGGTATTGGCTTTGTCATAGGATCTGCTATCATTCTATGCGTAGATATGTACTGTAAGTTCACATCCTTTCGTGCAACCATATCCTTGACAAAGTTATACTTGGTATCTATATGTTTGGTCTTGCCATGATACTTTGGATCTTTGGTGTATGCTATAGCTGCTTGGCTATCACAGTTAACCAATAATTGATTTGCAGCTTTCTCAATAACACCTAAATGATCCAAGAATCTCTTAAGCCAAACTGCTTCTTGTACTGTTGTTGATAATGCCACGAACTCAGCTTCCATCGTGGATAAGGCTATGCACGTTTGCTTCTTACTACTCCATGATATGGCGCCATTGCTCGCAAGAAAGCAAATCCCGAGGTAGATTTTCTTTCATCTAAATCTCCTCCCCAATCAGCATCTGAATAGCCTTCAAGTCGCAGATCCTTTCCTTGGTAATTCAACTTGTAATCAGCGGCTCCCTTCGGATACCTCGCATTCTCTTAACGGCTTTCCAATGTGCTAGACCTGGATTGGATTGGTATCTACTCACCATTCCAACTGCAAAACATATGTCGGGTCTTGTACACATCATAGCGTACATCAAGCTCCCAACAGCACTTGCATAAGGAACATGTTTCATTTGTTCCTTCTCTTGTGGAGTCCTTGGACACGCTATGGCTCAATCCTTCACCTTTTGTAATAGGAGTGTCTATGGGTTTACAATCTTGCATACGAAACCGTTCTAGAACTTTGTTTATATAAGTTTCTTGCGAAAGAGACAACGATCTCTTCGAACGATCTCTTGAAATCTTAACTCCAAGAATGTATGCAGCCTCACCCATATCCTTCATCTCAAAGTTGGAAGACAACCAACTCTTGACGGTCTTAACAAACTCCATATTGCTTCCGGCAATTAGTATATCATCAACATATAATGATATGATCACAAATTGATCCTTGGATCTTTTGATATATACACAATGATTCTCATCAATCATCGTAAAATCATATGCCATTATGGCATTATGAAAATGTATATACCATTGTCTTGATGACTGCTTAAGACCATATATCGACCTCAAAAGTCGACATACTTTTTCTTCTTGGCCTTTCACTATGAAACCAACAAAGTTGTTCCATATATATTTCTTCCTCTAATTCTCCATTGAGGAAAGAAGTCTTTACATCCATTTGATGTAATTCAAGATCCAGACTAGCCACTATTGCTAGAATAATGCGAATTGAGGTAAATCTCACTACAGGAGAAAACGTATCTTCATAATCAATTCCTTCCTGTTGATTATACCCCTTCGCCACAAGGCGAGCCTTATGCCTTTCAATCGAGCCATCAGCCTTTCGCTTTATTTTGAGAACCCATTTGTTCCCAATAGCTCGCGTCCTTTTGCGATCAACCAGTTCCCGGACTTGGTTTGATTTCATTGACTCCATTTCCTCTTCCATTGCATTGATCCATTTTTCCTTACTAGGGCAATTCAGAGCCTCATTAATATTTATTGGCTCATCCTCATCTTGTGGAGCAACCATAAAAGTTTCCCCTTCAATGCCAAAACGTCGACGGGGAATACTTTGGCGACTTGTTCGCCTAATGGGAGATTGTACACTTTGCACATCATTTCCCATTATGCTCCCACTTGGATTAGGTAATGATGTCGTCTCATCAAGTGGTTGCAATTGAGAATGAGTTGAATTCAATTCATCACTTCTCATATTACTCCCACTTGGATGAACTCTACTAATATCATTATCCTGATCCAAGGTCTCAAATAGGGAACAATCTTCCCCTATTTCGCCCTTCTTAGGAAATTCATCCTCTAAGAATGTGACATCTCGTGATTCAAACTCAGTTATACTCCCACTTTCCTGCTCACCTATGAACACATATCCTTTCGAGTGTTCAGAGTACCTTATAAAAATACTCTTCTTTCCTCTGGGACCCAGTTTCCCAAACTTGTGAGAGGACTCATGTGTGTAGGCAGCACAACCCCATGGCTTAAGAAAACTTAAGTCCGGTTTTCTACCTGTCCATAACTCATATGGAGTGGAAGTAACTGATTTGGAAGGCACACGGTTAAGTATATAGGCAGCAGCTTAACAAAGCATCACTCCAAAAGGTAATGGGTAAGTTAGCATGTGCCATCATGGACCTAACCATTTCCAGTAGGGTTCTCGTTTCTTCTCTCCGCAACACCATTTTGTTGAGGAGTATATGGAATAGACAACTGTCTTTCTATTCCTTTTTCATCACACAATTTTCTGAACTCATCGATAAATATTCTCGACCTCGATCGGATCTCAATGCTTTTATTTTCTTGTCTAATTGATTCTCTACCAGGTTCATAAACCTTTTGAAACAACTTATTGCTTCAGATTTATGAGAAATCAAATAGACATATCCAAATCGAGTGTAATCATCTATAAAAGTGATGAAATAAACAGCCCCATGCCTTCCTTTCACATTCATTGGACCACGAGATATCGCATGGATTAAATGCAGAGGAAATTAAGCTCTTTTTCCTTTTCCAAATGGTTTCCTTGTCGTTTTCCCTTCTAGGCAATGCTTACATATGGACAAATCGACTTTTTCAATATTGCCCAACAAGCCCTCTTTGCTAGTCTATTCATACGCTGTTGGCCAATGTGACCAAGTCTAGCATGCCACACATTCACATCATTATCATATTTATTAGGAGACGTGAGAAGGGAATAACAAACATTAGTATTAACATAATCAATATCTAATACAATAAAACCATTCAGAAAATAACCACAACCATAGTAATTTGTATCCAAAAACAAATTCACACCTCTATTACAGAAGTTCATATTAAAACCTAATTTAACCAACACTAATACAAACACTAAATTCCAACGAATCTCCAGAGCATACAGCATATCATGAAGGAACAAAGTGCGTCCACCACGCATATTCAGTTGGCATGTGCCAATTCCTTTCACTTCAGCTCTGGAGTTGTTTCCCACATAGATCCACTTAGTTCCGCTTGGTACTGCCGGAATTCCACGAAGGATCCTCTATCCTTCGCTACATGGTCCGTCGCTCCTGAATCCACAGTCCACAAAGGATTAGACTCAGTTAAGAAAACAGAACTCGACACAAAAGTAAAGTTCTGAAAAGTACAAGGGGTGCATACCTTCTTTGGCTCACGACAGTCGCGAGCATAGTGACCCTTCTTGTCACAATTTGTAGCATTTCACCCTTGCAAGCTTTTTCATGCGGGGACGCTTCCCTCTTTCATGTTGGTTAAACTTGGGTTTCTTCCCCAAGGACCCGCTTCTTCCTTGCCTTTTCCCTTATCAAACCAGTTAGGGCGCTTGCGCTTGGAGCTCGAAGCTCCATTTGAGCTAGAACTAGCATGATAAAGTTCAAGATCCGGCTTAGCCGCCAACAAGCGGTCCTCTTCCAGCCAAGATGACGCATTGCATCCTCAAAGGTTTTGATATTTTCATTATGAGTCGTGTGCACCTTCATATGCTCCCAACTCGAGGCAAGGAACGAATCACCGCTTGCACTTGCTGCTCATCTCGTGAGGACATGGCCAGCATCTCTCAAATTTCGCTTATCATGTTTGACATCTTTCTAAGATGTTGCTTCATGGTCTGACCATGAGGCTTCTTATAAGAGTCAAACCTGATAGTGAGCTGCCTCAGTCTAGTCACCGAAGTATGACCAAATCTAGCTGCCAATGCCTCCCACATTTCCTTGGCATTGTCAAAACGCCGAAACTCTCGCATGACGTCATTTTCCATGCTGCTCAGCAACGTGATGCGAGCTAGAGAGTTCATTCTTTTCCACGCAGAAAAAGCTTCTTTGTCTCTTTTGTGCTGTGCAAAGGGTTCCCTCTTCGGGTTCTACCATGGTCATGACAAGAGCCTCAAGTGCTTCTTGCTCTTCCAAAGACATACTGGATTTTCATTTGCCAAATTTCATAGTTGTCTCCATTGAGCTTTTCACCTTTGTTCAGCTCGGCAACTATGCTCTTTGTGGCTGAAGCCATTGATCCGAACAAATCGACAAATATGCACGAATTATTAATGCCTATCATTTATGCATCCCTATTTACATAAACCCATCATATTAATGAATAATTTCAAGTAAGGTTTCAGAATCAAAAGGTCACTATGTTTCCAATCATCCTCCAAAATCCTAACTTAAAACTATCATCAATATAATTGTCTTATGCAAAATCAATTCTATGAAGCTACAAAAACTTCTAAAACTACCCACACTAATTACCCACAAAGAACCAAAGAAATAACAAAAAGCAATATATAATAGAACATCCAATAAAAACAATAATGCTTTCAATTAACACAATTAGGTAGTAATCATTACATAATATGTCCACAAATCACACTTAACACATATCAGCCAATACAACTAACACCAAGTCAGCACACGAACTGGGAAAGATCCTCTTTTGTTCAATTTCTTGATCTTTTCCCTTGAAACAATACAATAATATTCATTTACAAAATCCATCACAATTTTCTTATAGGAAGCTCCGCCCTTGAAACAATACAATAATATTCATTTACAAAATCCATCACAATTTTCTTATAGGAAAACATCCCATATGCGATTCAACACATCTTGCCATTCAAGTGGAAGAGTGTTTATGAAAAATCGCACCATCTCTAATCGTGACATAGGACGACCATTCCATATGACCTGTTGAATTTTCCCGTTGACATCAAGGACATGATCAATTAAGTCACCTCTCTCCCATCGATGATCGGGCCGCCCAGCCTATCAACTTAGACAAAAACCTATCCTTTTGTTCATCGATAATCGCGCGAATAGGTGTGCGCAACCTCGTGGGAGGCATTGTTCCTGCAACAAATGCAGAACAAATAAAGGATCACATTATAATCCACATAGACTTAATTGAAAAAGAAACACATTCTTTTCCTCTTTTTTTTTTTTTTTTTTTCAACGGTCAACGGTCAAAGTCAACGGTCAACGGTCGTCGGTCAACGGTGGTCAACAGTCAACGGTCGTCAATGGTCAACGGCGGTCAACGGTCGTCGGATGTTGGACCGGTCGGACCGGTCGGGGCCGGTCGGGCCGGTGGGCCGGGACGCGCGAGCGGGAACGGCAAGACGTGCCGTGCGCGTGCGCGCTGGGCGACGCCACGCGACGCGTCGGCCCGGCACGTGCCGCGCGCGTGCCGGGTCTCGCAGGTCGGGCGGGGTCGGGTCGGTGGCCGAGTCGCCGTGCCGACGTCACCCTAGCGGTTATTGACCGTTGGGTGACGCATGACGACCTAGCACGTGTCGGTCCGCGGACCGTTGGGTGACGCTCGCGGCCGGGCGGTGCGCACGTGCCGGTTCGCCCGACCGCCGTGGCGTGCCGCACGCGCGGGGCGAGCCAGCGCTTCCCGGGCGCGTGCGCCCACGCGCAGCGCCTTCCGGCCGCGCGTGTGGGCGCGTGCGGCGTCTCCGGCGCGCACAACCTGTCCCCCTGACTCGTCTCGACGTTGCCTTTCTTCCTATGTCATCAGAATTTGATTGCGACTACGCAAACTCGGAAAAAGGACGTACAGTGCTCGGGTGTCGGGATTTTTGCCCGATCCGTACGGCCGAAGAACTTTTGCGAAAAATCAATCAAAGAACGAAACAAGATCGGGAAAACATGAAAGCGGGCTCCGATACCAATGTTGGGGAATAACGATCCTCGAAAACGGATTCGACACCGAATCGAACCCCTAAATCAATGCGGAAGACGAAGCCCGGAAAACACACGCATCACCGATCGTAAAGCACACCACGGATTCGAGCGTACCTTTTAGCCACGATTAAACACCAACGCCGACAAGAGGAAGAGAAACGGTCCTGTTCGATCCGATGAAGCCTTGAAGGGAAGGAAAGCGCAAGCCGTATGCTTATCGTTCTTCCTTTTTTGGGAGAGAGAGCGTGAGGAGAGAAAAGACGTACGTTGAATTGCAAAACCTTCTCTTCTCTCTCTCTCCCTCCCTTTATACCTTCCCTCCACGGGCCCTATTCCCATGGGCTGGGCCTTTTGGGCCCAGCATGGGCGGACGGGCCTTAAGCCCATCTCCAATTAAAACCATCAGTCAGATTCCTCTGGCAATTGGAAATCTTGGTTCCTTGAGTGACTTGAACTTCTCCCACTCCAACTTCATGGGTCACATCCCACATTTCCTTGGGAACCTCGTGCAACTTACTAGTTTAGATTTAGCTATAATCATTTAACAAGTGAAATCCCATCTTCCATCGAAACCTAGTTCAACTTATTGATATAGATCTTGGATCCGATCAATTAGTGTGCAAGATTCCACTCTCTTTCATATACCTCCAGGAGCTTTGCTACTTAACACTTTCGTTGAATCAATTGAGTGGTGAAATCCTATCCTTGTTGGGGAGACTCACTCAATTGATTGCCGTTGTACTTTCATTAAACCAATTCCATGGTGCAATTCCAAGCTCGATTTTCCAATCAAAGTCTCGGCCTTCTTGATTTGTGTTCAAATAATTTGAGTGGCATACTAAAGTCAGATACGTTTTTCACAAGCTAAAAATCTTCAACAACTTGTGTTATCCTCACTCACTCATACTTTACTCTAGGTTTAGGTTCTTGCAACTTCAATGGTTTTCCTGAGTTTCTATAAGAAATCAAAAGACTTGTGTGTGCTAGATCTATCCAGCAATAACATTTCTAGTCAAGTTCCCAAATGGTTTCAAAATGTAAGCACAAAAAACCTACAATTTTTGAATCTTTCTAGCAACTTCCTAACAAGTTTTGCTCAAGATCCCATTATTTTCAAGTGGAAAGAACTTGTTGTAGTAGATCTTAGGTTCAATGAGTTGCAAGGATCAATTCCAATTCCTCCTCCTAAAATCTCATCCTACTTCATCTCAAATAACAAGCTCTCTCTCGAGGAATATCGCTACCAATATGCAATCTAAGCTCTATCCATATGATCAATTTGTCTGATAATAATCTGATTGGTTTTCTTCCACAATGTTTGAGTAACTTGAGTGGTAATTCAAAAGTACTGAGTTTACAAAGGAACAACTTTATCAAAAATTCCTAATTTGAATAGGAACTTCTGTGCACTTATTATGATTGATTTGAGGTACAATAAATTGCACAAGCCATTGCCTAGATCGCTCCTCAACTATGACAATTTGGAATTCCTGAATTTCGGAAATAATCAGATTAGGGATGTTTTCTCTTCATGGTTGGGCTCACTTCTCAGCTTGAAGGTACTTATGTTGCGATATAATAGATTTCATGGAATTATTGGGGAACCGGCTAAAGGGGTTGAGCTCGCTTTGTTGCAAATCATTGAACAATACCAAAATATTTTTTTTTTTCCGGTAGCTTGCCATCTGGATACTTCAAGCATTGGACTGCCATGAAAATTTCAGAGATGTATCCATCAAGCTACACTGGGCTACCGATCGGGGCCATCCTTCCATACGCAACCTTTGTCTACTCTATGAGCATCATTGCCAACGGCATCCAAATGAATTACTCAAAGATCCAAGAGTACCTCACATTGATTGATCTCTCGAGCAACAACTTCAGCGGAGCAATCCCCGAGACCATCGGAAGAGAATGGCTCAACCTTTCCGACAACATTGTCGTCGGCCCTCTGCCTCCATTCTTGGCAAACCTAACGAATTTGGAAGCATTAGACCTTTCTCAAAAGCAGCTCTTAGAAGAGATCCCCCTAGTTGACTCAACTCACTTCACTTGCGGTCTTCGACGTATCTTATAACCATCTGACCGGGCCGATACCATAGTCATGACAATTTGCTACATTCGAAAACAACTCCTACAAGGGAAACTCAGAGCCATGTGGCACTCCTCTGTCTAAAAAATGCGGAGATGTCAAAGGGTCGCCGCCATCCTCTCCAACGTCCAAAGAAGATCAAGATTCGGGGAGTGAGATGGAATTAGATTGGAAGATCGTGTGCGTGGGGTATGCAAGTGGGTTAGTGATTGGAGTGGTCCTCGGAAACTACTTGATCACAGGAAGAAGGGCTCAGAGTCTTGTGAAGAACCTTGGCAGAAGAAAACAAAGGCGAAGAAAGTAAAAGAGATGGTCTGAAACTGAGGAATACTTGACCGAAATCTATTGTCTTCTGTTTTTTATTACCTGTAATTTTCTCTAAGTTTGCATGCTATACGTATTAACTAGTCTGTATGCATTTTGAATAAAGCATTCTACAATTATAGATGCGTGAGACATAAATCAGAAACATCTATGAATAATAAGAAAGTTGGGCAGAATGGAACTTTGTGGTTAAGGCACGTCTTCACCAAGCTCCATTCCCTTCCACTCCCTTTCACATTAATAACTTAGAAACTATTATATTTTACACCAATCAGATGAAAAAAAAAACTTAATGTTTCTTGCTATCTAAATTGATTTCAAAAAACAAAATTGTTAAAGTGATTCATGTAATATATAAAGAGGCCATTTCTAATTAATTATATCAGTTTAACAATAAGCAATTATATATTTATATATATTTGGCTTATAAAAATTAAATTTGTGATCCTTTAATATAGAATATAATTAAACATATCCTTATATATTATACGGTTTGGTTATAGAGCTTGCATTACAAAAATATACATACACACATTCGTAATCCATCTATAGTTGCAGATAATTAGCATGTCATAGGACCTTTGCTAAGAAGATTTACAATCAGGGTGGTTTATGATTCTGCTTTGTCTTACCCTTTAAAGGTTGCAGATAATATTCGAGCCATAGTTGGCATTGTCCTGCAGCTAGATCTGAGGATTTAATTGAACCCAATGTGGTTTCCATTTCCTACTCCTTCTATATATGAATCTACTAAGCTCGCTCTCGAACTATTCCTACTATTGCACATGCGTCTGCTGAGAGATCTCTGTCGAGCAACTTGGTCACCGAGAGAGTCTCCTAGCTGATGGCAACGTCGGAATTTTTTTTCTTTTGTCCCGGGTGATGTCCACGGGTCAATTTATTTGGCCGGGGTGGGCCCCAAAACCCATTATTAGATCTTTTTTAAATTGAATTCATTAACCTTTAAATGTTAATATCGAACAATGAGTACTTTAACATTGATTTATGAAACTAGCACACTAAGAAACGTAACAGAAGAGGATGAAAGAAATGGAGCAAGGGAAAGAGGCGGCAAAGGCTTAGATTGGGGTTTATTTTTTGCGTCTTCATCATGCTCATGCTTGATTTGTATGCCAGGTAAATCATGAACTGCTTCGACTAATTATGGCTATCTTACCAAGAATTATGAGAGAATATGCAATGAAAAAAGGGAGATTTGTTGGGATTAGTCCGAACCAAAGAAGCACATCGGCTGAAAAAAGGGTCAAGTCTTCATCGAAATTACCATTATAGCAAAGCTGGCCTGAAAATGACTCAATTAATCGTACTCCAAAATCGATAAAAGTGGTCGTTCATCATACTTAAGCTTGAGATAATTAATGTTGTAAAACTGGGCAGCCTATATTTGAATAGAAATCTGCTCATGCAAATTAGGGTTCAAATTCTTCTTCATTGCCGCTAGTTTGCATGCGAACTGCCATAGCTGAGAGACATAGAAACGTACTTACAAGAACAATTCAACCTCAATAGTTGACAATTCATGCAGTCGGACTTGAGTCTGATTTATTGAAGTTTGATAAGAAATTACAATCGGACATCTTTAAGGAACAATGCAATGACCTTCGTGATGTAACAACAACTAAGGAAGAGATGTGAAATGAGAACTTTCACATTTTCGTCCAAATAGGTGATTTGATGTTTGGCCCAATTAGTCTTCCCTCTGCATCCCTTTCATCATTGACCGACTCCAAGTTAAGCTCAACAGAAAGTCTTAAACTCCTTTTGCTGCATGGTTTCCCCTCAAATGGGTTTTTGTCATCTGGTCTCTAGCTGATATAATAGGTGATTGAAGAGGAAAACAGCGTGTCATGGAGAGCACACGTAGGTACTTATAGGGCCCATTTGGTAACACTCCGGGAAACAACTTATTTTATTCTTTTGTTCTTCGGAAC
>NC_052612.1:34436277-34478002 GCF_016545825.1 Eucalyptus grandis
GCCGCCAAAGCCACTGCTATTACTGCCGCAGCTGCCGCCGCACCGGTTGTCGAACCAAAAGAGGAACCTGATGAAATTCCACCTGAGGATGTGGCCGCTGAGAGGTCTAGACAGAAGTTGGTACAACATTTTCTATGGTTGAATTCGCCAACGTTCACGGGAGTAGGAGACCCCGAAGCTGCGGCATTATGGATCCTAAAGTTAGAGAATGCCTTTGAGTTGTTGTTGTGCACTGAAGCAGAAAAATTCGTCCTGGTAGCCTATCAGTTGAGGGGGATCGTAGCTACATGGTGGAAGACTAACAAAAGGATAGTGTTCCCTGAAGGTGTGGTTCTAGAGTGGAATGCTTTTCTTGAAGTCTTCAATGAGAAGTACTTTTCTGATTGTGCCAGAGAGGTGAAGATGGCAAAGTTTCAGCGCCTTTGTCAAGGTACCATGTCAGTTGATCAGTATGAAGCGAAGTTCGCCAAATTGTCGCGGTATGCCCCCGAGTTGGTCCAGCGACCGTCAGACCGAGCTCGAAGGTTTAGAGATGGGTTCCGATCGGAGGTAAGGAGCTTGTTGGTACCACTAGATCTGAAGGAGTATAATGACCTCTACAGGCGGGCACAGCTGATCGAGAAAGACTAGAATGAGAGAGCTGCCGCATCTAGGTCACGATTTAATTTGAATAGGGAAGGTAATCGGTTTGGGAAGAGACCGATGTCTGGAGGAAGATATCCTATCCCACTCAACAAGAAGGGTGGGATAGGAAAGCCGGCGCTGCGACCGAATGGTGTGTGTCGTCTATGTGGAAGAAGACATGGTTCAACCCCGTGTCCTCCTAGGACGGGCGCCTGTTATGAGTGTGGCCAACAGGGTCATATAGCCAGGTATTGCCCCAGGAATCAGATGGGACAGCGTCAGTTGCCGTCGCCGCCATCGTTGGGTCAGAACAGAGGAGTCGCACCGCAAACCATGCCGCAGGGTGGATTGAACCGACCTCTAGCTCAGGGAAGGACTTATGCGCTCACCAGAGGACAGGCGGAGGATGCGCCTAATGTGGTCACATGTATGGTCTTATTGAATGACCAACCTGCTTATGCTTTATTTGATCATGGAGCTTCTCATTCCTTTATAGCCGAAAGATATGTTAAGTTGGTAGAATTAATCCTTGAGTTGTTGGAGTTTGTAATTAGCATATCTATGCCGTTGAAGGATAAGGTGTTAGCTACTGTAGGTTGTCTTGGTTGCAAGTTAGTGATTGGTGAGCGAGAGGGGAGGATAGACTTGATAGTCCTAGCCATGTTTGATTTTGATGTGATAATTGGTATGGACTGGCTTACCAAGCAACGAGCTAAAATAGACTGTTATCGCAAGGCGATTCAGTTTAACCCGTTAGGGGGTGAGAGTTTCGAATTTATTGGGAGTCGAGGAGGACCCTTAGTTTCCTTAATCTCATCGCTCGAGGCAACTCGCTTGCTAGGCAAGGGTTGCCAAGGTTACCTAGCGACTGTCGTGGACACGACAGTGGAGGAGTTGAAGATTGATGGTATCACAGTGGTGCAAGAGTTCCCAGACGTATTCCCGAAAGAGTTACCAGGTTTGCTGCTAGAGAGAGAGAGAGATAGAGTTTGTGATTGAATTAGCCCCCGGGACAAAGTCGATCTCTAAAGCTTCTTATCGGATGGCCTTATCAGAACTTAAGGAACTGAAGGTGCAGATGCAAGAGTTGTTGGATAAATGATTTATTCGTCCTAGTGCATCACCCTGGGGAGCACCAGTTCTATTTGTGAAGAAAAAGGATGGTTCATTGAGCTTGTGCATCGACTATCGCCAACTCAATCAAGTGACGATTAAGAACAAGTATCCATTGCCAAGGATTGATGACTTGTTTGATCAGCTTCAGGGAACGTCGATATTTTCTAAGATCGACCTAAGAACGGGGTATCATCAGTTAAGAATCAAAAAGGAAGACATACCGAAGTCGGTGTTTCGCACCCGATATGGCCATCACGAGTTTACTGTGATGCCGTTTGGGTTGACAAATGCCCCAGCTGCTTTCATGGACCTAATGAACCGGGTGTTCAGAGAGTATTTAGATCAGTTCGTAATTGTCTTCATTGACGACATCCTGGTGTATTCAAGAAGTACCAAGGATCATGAAAGGCACTTAAAAACAAGTGCTTCAGATTTTGAGAGATCACGAGCTGTACGCTAAGTTCAGTAAGTGCGAGTTTTGGCTAACTCGTGTAGCGTTCCTAGGTCATGTTATTTCTGGAGAAGGAATCTCAGTGGATCCAGCCAAGATTGAAGCAGTGATCAACTGGCCGAGACCGATTACAATGATAGAGATCAAAAGTTTTCTGGGTTTAGCAGGGTATTATAGACGGTTTGTAGAAGGGTTTTCAAGGTTAGCATCGCCGATGACGAGACTGCTGAAGAAGGAAGAAAAATTTGTGTGGATGGATAAGTGTGAGAGTTGTTTCCAAGAGCTTAAGCATAAGCTAACTACCGCACCTGTGCTTACTATTCCATCTGGTCCATGAGGGTTTGAGATCTACAGTGATGCGTCGTTTAAAGGATTAGGTTGCGTGTTGATGCAGCATGGTAGGGTTGTTGCATATGCGTCCCGTCAGTTGAGACCTTATGAGTTGAATTATCCGACACATGACTTGGAGCTTGCGATCATCTTTGCCCTGAAAATTTGGAGGCATTATTTGTGCGGAGAAAGATTCCAGATCTTCACTGACCATTAGAGTCTCAAGTACTTATTCTCTTAGAAGGAGTTGAATATGAGACAGCGTCGATGGATGGAGCTCTTAAAGGACTATGACTGTGAGATTTTGTACCACCCCGGAAAGGCGAACAAGGTCGCCGATGCACTGAGTAAGAAGTCTTCAGTTGCTCAGATGGTGCTCAAGGAATGGGGTCTAATTGAGAGAGCATGAGATTCAGATTTCAAGTTCACCTTTCGAATCTCGTGGCCATCCTTAGAATCGAGCCAGAAGTGTAGGTCAAAATCAGAACGCTTCAGCAGACAGATCCAGATATTCAGAAAATCGTACAAGAGGATGCAGAGAAGATGAAAGCTGACTTCCAGATTTCTGAAGATGGAACGTTGAGGTTCCAAGGACGGTTGGTTGTACCTGACGATGTGGAGCTTAGGGAGGAGATTTTATCAGAAGTGCATCGTAGCAATTACAACATCCATCCTGGTAGTATCAAGATGTATTAGAATCTGCGTCAACACTACTGGTGGTGTGGCATGAAGGCGAATATCGCCAAGTATGTCACCAAGTGTTTGACGTGTCAGTAGGTGAAAGCTCAGCATTGCAAACCGGGAGGGCTTCTGCAACCCCTTGAGATTCCAGAGTGGAAATGGGAGCATATCACGATGGACTTCGTGACGGGACTACCGAGGAGCCAGAGAGGAAATGATTCGATTTGAGTAATAGTTGACAGATTGACAAAATCGGCTCACTTCATTGCAGTTCGAAGGGACTTGAATTTGGATAGGCTCGCAGGCCTGTATGTACGTCAAGTAGTTCGTATGCATGGAGTGCCAGTCACAATTACTTCAGACAGAGACCCAAGGTTCACTGCCGCTTTTTGGAAGAGCTTGCAATCCGCTTTAGGAACAAAGCTGCAGTACAGTATGGCCTATCACCCGCAGACTGATGGCCAGTATGAGAGGACAATTCAGACTCTTGAGGACATGTTGCGAGCTTGTGTCTTAGACTTCAAAGGAAGTTGGGAGGAACAGCTTCATTTGGTTGAGTTTGCCTACAACAACAGTTATCAGCAGAGTATTCAGATGGCTCCTTTTGAAGCGTTGTATGGCAAAGCATGCAGAACGCCAGTGTGTTGGGATGAGGTCGGAGAAAGAAAGATCACCGGTCCAGAGATAGTACAAAAGTCAATGGAAGCAGTTGCAGTTATCAGAGACAGACTAAAAACCACTCAGAGTCGACAGAAAAGTTATGCCGATAAGCGTCGAAAACCATTGGAATTCCAAGTTGGTGAGCACATCTTCTTGAAGGTGTCACCGGTGAGAGGTACTTCCCGTTTTGGCAAAAAGGGGAAACTAAGTCCGAGGTACGTAGGTCCCTTCGAGATTTTGGAAAGAATAGGGACTCTAGCGTATCGTCTTGCACTGCCACCAAAATTGTCACAGGTGCACGACGTCTTTCACGTGTCGATGTTGAGGAAGTATGAACCCGACCCGACTCACGTCCTAAATTTTGAGGAATTAGATGTGGACGACAAAGTGTCGTACGTTGAAAGCCGGGTTCAGATTGTGGATCGCAAAGAGCAAGTCCTCAAGCGTACCAGGACCATCCCAATGGTCAAAGTGGTCTAGCAACACCATGGCACTGAAGGAGCAACCTGGGAGACCGAAGAATCGATAAGACAAATGTACCCTCACCTTCTTGTTTAAAGATCTGTAATGGTTTAAATTTCAAGGACGAAGAGTTGTAACATCCCGATTTTTGTCAATTTTATTTTCAGTCCATTGAGTCGGGTAATTCATCTGTGCATGTAGTTCGTCTCTCAGAGTTGGCCACTCACGAGGGAACTAGTCTATTGAGTGAAATAATTAAGGAATTTTACCATGTCAGACTTGGGGACTGATCACCCTCAGGTCTAATGTAAGAAAATTTCCCCAAAAGCTACTCAGTGGATTAGGCGGGCTGAAATCGCATTAGATTGAATTCAACCGTAAAAATTGGAATTGAATTTAGAATTTGGAACCCCGGTTATGTCTCACGTCTTATTAGGATCATGGGATAATTTTTGTGGATTTTAATTGGATTCAATTATAAGAGAATTAATAGAAAAATCAAAGAAAATGGATGTACAAGGATTTGGACCCCGGCGGAAATGATATTGCACCCATTGAAGAATGTTGTGGGAGAGGAAATAGTGGAAGATGACATCATGGGGGTGATGTCATGCTGATGGGAGCCAAGCGAATGGGTTGTTGACAAGTGGCGAGAGCCCATTGGCCCTCATAAAGTGGGGTTTTCCCTTTCACCTATCAACATCATCTTCTTCATTTTGAACCTGGAAGAGAGAGAGAGAGAGAAAGGAAAAAGCTGAAGCAAAACCAGCAAACCAGTCCCCCTCGTCTGCCCTTCGTCCGCACGGTCGCCCATTCGCCGTCGTCACTGTCGCCACTGCGGTGGTCACTTGTTTGTGGGTCACCCGCGATAGCCCGTCGCGTCGCCGTCTCCCCTTTGCCCGCAAGGCTGAGCCGTCTCAGCTGTTGTTTGTCTTCGTCGGAGCCCGCATCTCAACCGTGAGCCACCGACCAGCTCGCCGGGAGCTCGCGCTAGTCACCGCCGTCTTCCTTCGCCGTTCCTTCGCCCGTTCAGCCGCCGTGCCCCCTCCCTCCAAGCTCGGTCAGTGGCTGGAAGTCCAGCAAGATCCGGCCCTTCCAAGCTTGATTTGGCCGCCTTTTGGTTCTCATTTGGTGTTGATCCGTGTAGGTTTGTCGTCGGCGTCGTCGTGCTCTTTGCCGGAGACTCGTCGGAAAGCGATTCCAGTGAGTTTAGCTCACTAAACCTTGATAAGAGTGTTAATGATTCCTTAAGTGTGTTTAGCTTAGATTGATTGAGGTTAGGTTATTAGATTAGTTTATTTGAATGTGGATTAGATTAAAGTCATTAATTAAGGTAAAGTATGTTTAGTTTAAAGGTTAAGTAGGTTTATTTTAATATAAGCCTTGATGTGAATTAAAGGAATTTATTTATGATTTAAATAAAAGTTTCGAAATTATTGGATTATTTAATAATATATTATATTCCGAAAATCATTAAAATATTATTATTTATTAATAAAAAACTCGAAAAATTATTTTTGATCCTATTTGCTCAGAATTTCGTGCCGATCGTTGCTGTGTGTTTAGAATTTGAATTTGATGAGTAAATATTGCGAATTGAATGTTGATTGTGAAAAATAGGGATTTTCTTCGGAAATTCCCACGTGTCGAGTTTGACACCGAAATCAAATTTTGAAGGGATAATACTGAAATTGGAGTATGTGAGTGAAATGTAAAGTGTACAGGGATCGATTTTGAATTGTCGTGTGCTGGTTGAAAGACTTGGTCGCAGTAGTGGCTAGACCAACTAGACCTTTATTCTTCTAGAAATGCTGTCGATAGAGTGACGTGGCTTGGTCGCAGTAGTGGCTAGACCAGCTGGACCTTTATTCTTCTAGAAATGCCGTCAATAGAGTGACGTGGCTCGAGTCGCAGTAGAGGCTAGGCCAACTGGACCCATGCTCTTTCGGAAACGCCGTCGATGTACTGACGAAGCCGCACTCCAAGGTAAGGAGGCGATGCCTGGCTATATGTTAGTAGATAGCCGACCTGCGAGTAGGCTGTACTCTTGTGTGGCAGTGGATAATGATGACTTGGAACGCTTGTTGTGATTGTGAAATTAAGTGAAATTGATTGTGTTCCGATGGTTTACATTCTTATCATTACTAGTGCTTGAGTGGTATGAATTGTACTAACCTGCATAAAGGCAAGAAGGCGAAGTAAGTCTTCTGTGCTGTGTGGTTAGACCACTCTGGGGCGTATTTACTTTCTAATAGGGGTTTAGGAGGAGTGAACTTGCTGAAACAAAGTCTCATTCCGGTTTGGGGAAAATATTACAGGACCGTAGATGGCTGTACCCTCGGAGAAGAGTGGTATGCCGATGGAGATTCTCCAGACGACGTAGAGTGCTCCTGACCCTGGAAGTCCCTGGGTCTATCAGCTAGTTAGGTCCGTAGTCTGGGTTGAAGTGTCCGTGGATGCTAGAGTACCTTATACATTTAGGGCTTGGTTTCGTATTGGAGTTGATGGCATTAGGGTTGGCTCACTGAATAGCATGGATATTCCATTGGCTATGATGAATGCCATTTTGGGTGAAGGCGTGGTTGATCTTCCCGACGGTAGAGTGATCAACACTTCGCCCTCGGCCTCTTGGGTGACAGATCCTGAGGATGTGGGATCGTCGAACGAGGCTGACTAGTAGTCTTAGGACTGTTCCTCTTTTTGGCGGACTGATCCATGTTATGTAGACTGACCATTTTTGATGCACATAAACTTTGACCCTTTTTGGTGCATATAGTCTTTGGATCCTGTTGGTGTATGTAACCCTTGATTGATGATGATGTATGAAAGTATGTTTGATTTTGAATTGATTTTTCCTGCTGTCCTATCCCGTATGTTTTTGTCAAGGGTTTCTTAGCACGTTCCGCATGCGCATAATAATTTAAAATTGGGGTCAGCGACACTACCTGGGAATGTCGCATTTACATGACCATGGCGGGTTGTTCACGTGTCTCGGGGTTCGGGGGTGATAGTTTGTTGTTCATATCATCTTGTCTGATCTAGTAGTTAGGTTTAGAGGCGTGGCTAGGATTTCTTGCACAATCCTTTCCTTAAAGGTCTCTTGTAGTAGCTGAAAGTTCTAACCCATGTCATTATGATTAATTAATTCCGCTAGCAACTAAGGTTTCTTTCGATTTGCTAGCCCTCCTTTCTTGCCTAAGATTAACCATCTATCTTCTCCCATTTTGATTCTATTACCATCCCTTATCTTCCATTTAATTCCTGGCTCAATTGTATCTATTCCCATTAATAAACTTTGTCATCCCCAAGAGGGTCGGGGACCTTTGTTTGCTGTCCAGAGATCGCCCATGGGAAAATAAATTCCTCTCAACAATTGACTCCATATGAATTTTGGATCTTGAGTAAGTCTCCAGGCTTTCTTTCCCAGCATTGCTTTATTAAAGTCAAATAAGTCTCTAAAGCCTGACTCCCTACAATCTTTCCTTGTTTTTAATGTATGCCCTTTCTAGTGGTGTTTTGCTTCCACCAAAATGATGCGATCTTCCTTTCAATAGACTTGCAAATTGATATAGGAATTTTAAAGATAGACATAGCCAATTGGGGTAATGCTTGGACTACAGTCTTGAGTAGAATTTCTTTACCTGCTTTCGATATCAACTTCTTTTTCCACCCTTCTAATTTCTTGTCAACTCTTGCAAGAATCCAGGATAACACTTGTTTCATTGTTTGACCCAAGTCAGAAAGTATCCTTAGATATTTACCAGTTTTCTCCATCACCGGCACCTTTAGTTCAGCAGCAAGATTTTGTTTTAGGCCTTAAGGATAGTTTTTCCCGAAGAAAATTCCTAACTTGTTGAGGTTGATGGACTGTCTTGATGCAAAGCAATACTAGTGCAAGACATTAGCTAAATTCCAAGCCTCAATAATTGTGCCATCCAAGAAAAATATAGTATCATTTGCAAATAGGAGATGTGAAAATGTAGGATAAAATTGATTCAGTTGTATGCCCTTTAGACTCCCATCTCTTACAGCTTTCAAAATCAAAGAAGATAAGACATTTGGCATAATAATGAATAGATTTGGTGATAGCGGGTCGCCTTATCTAATTCCTCTAGTTGGTTGGAAATAGTCACACGACTTCCCATTTACTCTTACATTAAATGATACCGAGGAAATACATTTTTTAACCAATATAACCATTTCTCATAGAAGCCCATTCTCAACATACAATCACATAAAAAAAATCCCATTCTACCCTATCATAAGCCTTTTGCATATCCAATTTGAGGATAGCTTGAAATTTCTGCTTCCTTATTTTCGCTCTAAGTTGATGTAGTACCTCCTGGACCACAAATATATTATCTTGAATTTGATGGCCCCCAACAAGGGCACTTTTTTTCCGGGATATAATTTTTGGGAGTCAAGGTTTGAGTCTATTTGCCATAACTTTTGAGATGATTTTATAGTTGAAGTTGCAAAAACTAAGGGGCATGTACTAGGTAATGCTTTTTAGATTTGGAACTTTTGGAGCAAGAGTGATATGGGTTTTGTTTATGTCAGTGTCAAACATACCTTGGCTGAAGAAGTTATCTACCATGCTAAACATATCCTTATGAATTTTCGACCAGTTGCTTTGGTAAAATAATTCATTTAGTCTATCTAGTCCCAATCTATGTAGCACGGACACTCTCCGGAAGCCTTCGAGTCGTGTCCGACACTCCGACACGTGTCCGACACGCTCCGACACGTTCCAAAACGCTCCGACACGCGGTCAACGAGTGTCGAAAAATCAGACATGTGGTCAACTCTCTCCGACACGCTCCGACACGCGAGTCCAGAATTCCAACACGTGATTCCGACACGCACGGGGTCAATTTTAAAAATTTCTAATACTTGAGAGGTCAAAATATAAATATACAAAAAAGAAGTAATAAAAGAAGTAATAAAATTGCTATAAATATACACGCACAGGGTTAATTTTTTTTTTTTTTCAGTTTTGTTTTTTTTATAATTGTTTTAGTTTTTTAAAAGTCTTTTACTATGAAAGAAGTAATAAAAAAAATGCTATATATGACAAATAAATAAATATAAAAATATCATTTCAGCATTTTTCTTTAAACAATGTTTTTTTCCTCTAAGTTTTATGTATTATTGTAACAAATTAAAATAATAAATGATATTATTTAATATTTTTCGTGTAAATTAATTCTAGGCTATTTTTATTATTATTTATTTATGTATTTATATATTTAATATATAACGTGTCGGAACGTGTCGAAATTCTCTATTTTTAAGAAATGACGTGTCGGCGTGTCGTGTCGTGTCGTGTCGCGTGTCCGTGTCGGTGCTACATAGGTGGCGACATCCCAGAGTTGGATTCAGCAGCAATGTCGTCTTCGTAGAGGGATAGCGTCGAGCAGCGTTCACCAGTAGAAGATTGGCAGTAGCGTCGTTGCTGCTCACGGCGTCGTCGAGCTGGGTTCTGGCAAGCGGTGGCAACAGCGATGCGGGCAGTGATGTGAGCACCTGTTTGGACGAGTAACGGCTATGGGCGTCGGCTTCACGGTCGAACAACTGGAGGTAACAGGCTGGGGAACCGAAGGAGACCGCCCCTTTCCCGTCTTTTACTTCTCTGCACTTGTCAGAGAAAGAAAGAAAAAAAAAAAACTTCTTTCACGTTCTCTCTATGAACGCTTTCTCACAGTTGTGGCCCCTTTTCATTCTTCGTCTGCGAAAGCTCCTTTATAGAGAGAGGGTTTGAAAGAAAACAAACTTCGTTTCCTCTTCAGGACACTTAAAATCTTCCTTGACAGCACGTTATTTTTTGTCTTAAGACAAATATATTCACTGAATATATGACCCACGCGGACCAATCTTCTCCTAGTATCATTTCTTTATATAGAGATATTCAAAGAGACGATCTGTGCAGACCTTCCTTCCTGTTGAACAATAAATATTGTCAAAAAGATATATTGCCGAAATAATGAGATCAAATTTACGTCCCCACGCAAGACCATACTCTTTCGTCAAAATCCTTGCCTTATTTTCTTTAGCAGATATATTTGGTCAGTCTTTGGATGACTTGACCAAATTTTCAATGGCTAAATATATGTTCTCTGGGGACGAGCCATTCAAGCGCAGTGATGCTCCTCCTGCCTATTTTCTTTAAACAATTTTTTTTTTCCTTTCCATTCTTTCATATTGACGAAATCAATAGGATATGTCAAAATCATTCCCGAGTTTAATAATACGATATCCTCTTGATTACGCATGAGCTTCAAATATCCCATATGAAGCACTACGTGATTCTCATTCATGGGCTTATCCGAACTCTCTTCATCGCAGGCTTAGTCCAACTAACTAAATTAATTCAAGTCCATCTGCTAGTCTAATGCAAATGCTGTAATAATTAAAAAAAAAAAATCCTAAAACTATTTGTTATGCAATTTAATTCTAATATTTTTGTTTAAGGGTTAAAATTAATCCCTAATTTTAATGTGGTAAACAGCTAATTGGGTTGCTGTTGACACCTATTTTTACAAAAAAAAATCCATCATTCAAAAAGTCAACAAAAAAATCAAGAAATTGGAAAAGAAAAAAATCGATCGGGTCGGGCCGGATCGCGCCTTGGCCCGACCCGCCCGCTTCTCTTTTATATATTTCTTCCCCCCCCCCGTCGGCCTGGCCCATGCCCCATCCTTCTCCCTCCTCCAGTCTTCGCGTTGGACCTGCAAAAGACAGAACAGGAGGAAGCCGAAGAAGGATCTGCGGAGGATCGATAATCTGCGATTTCAGAAAAATGGAAGCAATGAACGCTTGGCTGCGACGTGGCAGCTCCTGCAGTTGACGAAGCCCAAGAAAACCTGCAGCCGTTATAGCTGAAAATAGACTGAACTCGGTCCCAAGGAGAAGACTGACTGCAGGCATACATAGAGGCAAGGAGGCTGGACTGACCGAGGAAGATTAGAGCTGAAGATGGAAAAGAAAGGGAGCTGGCTTCGTGGGCTAGCAAAAGGCATTTCGGACAGAGGCAAAGAAAAAGGAACCAACGGCGGTTTTAAAAGAAAACATGAGAAGCAACGCACGGGAGGAACCGAAGACAAAAGAAAAACAGAGAGAGAGAGAGAGACCGAGGAGGAGAGGGAGCGAGTGAGCGACCTAGAGGGAAAGTGCAAGCTCGAGAGAGTGGTTGGTCGTCGCCGGAGGTTCGTTCGTCAGTTGCTATTTGACGCGTTCCTCCTCTTGAACCAGGTAGGCTCTTGTCTCGACCGTGTGTACCTATTTTTTTGGGAAGCGTTAGGCGGGAGCTCGTGCCGACTAGTTCGTGCGAGTTTCGGTCTGAGCCGGTCCTCCTTGAAAGCTGCTGGCTATTCTAGTATGTGTCGTAGGGAGGTTTAGATTTGTCTAGTGCGGAAAATTCCCCATGTCAGGAATGCACACCAAATGCTTGTGGAAATGTGTAAATGATATCTAAGTTCTGCAAGTTTGTTGAAGCCCAAAGATACTTGTTGTACCCACATCCGTTCGAATGTGATTGATATGTCCCTTAGCGGGTCTTGAGCGTTGCTCATGCATGTTGTTGTGTTGATCTTTACTCGGATTCGAGTCTTGAGTGAGCCCGTATGTTTATCTTTTAGTTGCTGCACGCCCAATGTTTGACAGAATATCCCAAAGAGAACCGAGAAAAAACTTCGTTCAAACCCGGTCTAATTTGCGCTTGTTTATATATACGTCGGACCATGTTTGTCTCTTATGTTTTCATCGTAATTTCATGCGATTTTCATGAAGTAATCATGTGCGTTAGAGCTTGGGGTGTTTGCATCCGAAAATGGTGTATCAACTCTCGGAGTTAGATAGCCGGCGTTGATTTGCGATGGTTCGGGTGGTTTGGTGCTAGAAAGGATGCTAAGTGCTTTGGTTATTGTTGTTGTTCAAATTAGTTTTGGTAAAGAAACAAATTTTGGTGAGGAATGTCGCGAGGAAGGAGAAGGCAATCTTCAGGGAGGGTTGAGGGCGTGCAGGGGACAAGCACGAAGGAGAAGAAGACCCAAAAAAAAAAAAAAAAGTATGGAAAAAGTAAAAAAGTAAAACAAAATATTAAAAAGAAAGGAAAAGTTGGTCTTGGGAAGGAGGAATCGCAGGAGGGGAGTGTGCGGTGAGAAAAGACAACCGAAAGGATATATATATATATATATATATATATATATATATATATATATTTTTTTTTTTTAAATATATGAATTTTAAAAAAAAAAAAATCTAAAAGTGTTGGATCCGGGTTCGGGTTGGGTCCGCGGGTCGGATCGGGTTTACCCGGTCCGAACCCATTTTATTGAAGTATAATAATATTACATATTAAATATATATTAAAAATTTTTAAAAAAAATTCAAAAATTAATTATAAAAATAAAAAATTTCGAAAAAATGATACAAATTCAAAAAAAAAAATTCAAAAATTCAAAAATATTTCCGAAAATTCAAAAACTCAGAAAGCATTCAAAAAATTCGACCTTATCTTAATTAATTTTTTAAAAAATTTTAAAATAAAAAAATTATTTTTATTAATTTTTTTAAATTAAAAAAAAAAGATTAAAAATTTTTTCGAAAATAAAAAATGTAGGATTTGGTTAGAAAATTGTTATGTATTGCATTTTTAGTGTAATTAGGCATTTATTTGCTCGTTTATTAATTATATAGCATGTTTAATGTGCATATCTAATTATGTTTAATTGCACGTGTTTAATTTTACTGCAATTAGGACCTTGTTAGTTATGATTATCACTTTAATGATTGCGCACTTGCCTGATCACCTCGCATGTTAGTGGATAGAAACAAAATCAATTTAAACTGCCTGCCAAAAATCATTTTGTTAAAATGAACAAGATTAGGTACCGAAAGGGCACTAATTGGGTTAATTAGTGTAATCAAGTCCCCGAACCTAGATTCTCTGGTTGCGTAGGAAGTGAGGCATGCTCCCATGCCTCACTTGGTTTCTAGCCGACCCCAATAGGCTAGTGGCGACTCCTTTTGTGCAAAATCCATGAAAAATATCCCAACGTCACGCGAGGTATGGGCTTGGGAGAGCCCGCGCCCAATCATGGCCTTAGGTCCGTCCTTTGGGCAATACCCCTAAACCTGTTCCCTCCCCCCGAGGGTAGGTCGCGACAGCTTGGCGACTCCACTGGGGACTTGGTTTTAAACCTTAGAGGACTTAGGCCAAAATTAATCTTGTTCAAAAATATTTTTGTCTGGCAACAAAGATAGTATGTGCATCCATAACATGTCAAATGTTAATTGTTTATGGGAGTTATAAGGGGTGATGATTTCTAACATTTGTTTTGTAGGGGTATAAGAGTGAATGGTTTATTCATGTTTGAAGTGCTGATTGTTTTTTTTAAATTGTCATGCATGAGTCTCCTGCATTGCACTACACCATAGCACACACAACCTGCCGCCGGGCCTGGGCCGCATAGGATCACCTAGGATGGTGTTAAGGTGGATACCACTCCGACTACAACCGCGTAGTACGAGTCGCCCACCTTAACCCCGAAATTTCTTTCTTCACGTTGAAGGTACCCACCCCGGTCTGCAATCGCGCGACACGGGTCGGTTCTTTGACGAAGCCGGAGTCATGGGTAACCCGACCTAGCCGCAACCTTGCTGGTTCAGTCCGGTGATCCCATGGCTCCATTTTGAGCCATTTAGAGTAGAAATTGAACCACTGTCCATGCGTATGTCTATGTCATTGGCTTTGCTACTCAATGAGTAGGGTAAGATTTTCAAATTCTCTCCTTCGTAATTTACTTATTCGCTTTCTTTTTTGGTTGGTTCATGGCAAATTAGGTTGATCGTAACTGTGAGTAGTATACGATGGGGATGCCCGAGCTTCACATCATTGCCACCCCGAAAGCCGAGCTTCGCACATGGTGGGATAGACTAGACTCGACTGGCCATGATTGGGTTCGATCCAACGTCGGACGATTACTTCCCTTTTAGAAATAGAAACTCATTATGGTGTTGTACGAGCGTTGGCGCATGTCCAGGTGTCCCGAGACTTGCACATTCATATTTGGTGACCACGAGCTCACTCCAACCCTGGAAGAATACAGTGTTGTCATGGGAAAGCCTTTGGTGTCGGAGTTAATTGGCCCACCTGTAGGGACTGAGCATGCATCGACCTTATCTGATTTCCTTAGAGTTAAGGAGGATGATGTGAGGAAAGTTTTGAAAGCTAATCGCAAGACTTGCTCGTTTTCATTCCTAAATGAGCTTTTTCAAAATGCCCCATCTTTTCAAAAGAATAGGATCTTCCTGCTAGCCTTCTTCGGGTTTGTGTTATTCCCACATTGTAGGAACGCTATTAACCCTTCCGTGGCATGGGTAGTTCGGGAGACATGTATGGGAAAGGGTTTTGTTAACGCCATCCTGACTGAAACTTTTCTTTCCTTTACTCGTTTCAAAGAAAACAAAAACAAAATTTTCCATGCTCCTCCTGAACTCTTGCAAATTTGGTTTTTCTCTCACGTTAAAGGGTTTGGTAGCTTAATGACTGTGAACGACATCTCTGACTCTAGCCACCCCATCCTGAAGTTTAAAGATAGGAAGGCGTTTGCCCCCGATTATCATTATTCTGAGTGGTTAGCTTTCATGACCAACCCTGGACCCGAAGATTTCCAATGGCACGCCAAATGGCTCCGAGTTCGAGAAGCGCGGTTCGTGTGTGGGCTTACTGGACCTATTCCTTTGTTGGGAATTACCGAGTCACTAAGTATTACCCAACCCGAGTCGCTCGCCGCCCAAGAAGTTCAACAACTTCCACCGATGATTCAAGAAGACCCACTCAGGGATAGACTTCCCGATGGATGCCAAGATCACGAAGACTCCGTTGCATTAGTCAAGTCGATGTGGGATATGTGCCATCCCCGGAAGCTAATATGGCCCGAAGAGGAGTTGGAAGGGCAAGAGAAGACTTATTATGCCTCAACGGAATACATCCTTAGGCATAAAGTCCCAGAGAGCCTACGCCCGAAGATTCCCGTCGTGCCATTAAAGACCACCCATCGAGCCGAGATCAAGCGCCTCAAAAGGAAGCTCGAAGAAGCCGAGGAGCGTGCCTCGAAGTTGACTCGAGTTAGAGGAGCGGTCACAAGCGGGAGCTGTCCTCATTAGTTAGATCGAGTCAAGTGCGATATGTAATGGGTCAATGCTCACCTATGTTACAATGTTAAAGAATTTGTCTCGAGTCGCGTTATCGGGAGATAAGAGTCATGATTAACCTCGTTGTTTAGGGGTTCTCCCTCATGTCTTTTCATGCGTTATGTAGCAACCTTGCTTTCAATGAAACGAGCAAATTTGGGCGATTAGATCTTTGTCATGGACCGACCGCCTAATCATTACTCCATGCTTATACATGCTTATCTATCCGTTTTCAGGTACTAGCCGATCGATTGTCTTTTACTGTTCGTCGACACGGCCAAGCGGAGATCCCCAATTCGCAAGCGCGCGAAAGTTAGAATGGAGAACGAGGACACCAACGTACGCATGGCCAAGATGGAGGACCAGCTGGCCCAACTCACCACAATGATGCTTGAAATAAGCCAGAAGCTCAAGGAGCCCCCTGCTGTAGCTGTCACGGGAACATCCACTCCAGTGTCAATAGAAGGCACGCACGTTGCTGATCCCCTTAGGAAAGAAACTGCTGGGGAGGCTCCTTCTGTCACGCCAATTATCGTCAATCTGGATCCTCCTCCAAAGGAAAACCTAACACCCCGTCTAAGCGAAGAGAGTGAAAAACGCTTGGCAAAGATGGAGGAGCGACTGTGTGCCTTGCAAGGTTACGAGCTGAAAGGAGCTGATAGGCTGTCTCCATACACCAAGACTAACTTCCCTGAGAACTTCCAAGAGCCTGAGTTCACAAGAAAATATGACGGAACGGGATGTCCCAAGACCCACCTCAGATATTACATGAGGAAAATGGCTCGTTACGCTGACAACGTGCCATTTCTCATACACACGTTTCAAGATAGCTTGGAAGGCATTGCCCGACGTGGTTCATTGCGCTGGACATTGAAGAATTCACTAGTTGGGAAGATTTGACCAACGAGTTCTTGCAGCAATACCGGTTTAATACCGAGCTCGCCCTACGAGAGAAGAATTGACCCGCGTTGAGAAGAAAAGAAACGAGTCATTTAAAGCCTTTGCGCAAAGGTGGAGAACCATGGCCTCACAGGTGAGACCGGCTTTGAATGAGAGGGAGATGAAGTAACTATTCCTCAAGACATTACCCCCCGAATACTTCCAAGGATTAGTATTTTCAGGATGCCAAACCTTTTCACAGCTGGTAGATGTAGGTGAAGGAGTTGAGTGGGCACTCATCGAAGGGAATATATCCACCGGAGGCACGAAGAAGTTCCAGGCGAGAAAAGATAAGGAAGCTGCAGTTGAGGTAGCGCTCGTGCAAGAGTCATTTTACCCTAAGTCGCCCACAGCACCTTCGCACAAGCCTATGGCTGTTCAAGGGAGCTCATCACGAGCATATGACAAGGGCAAGAGACCCTTTCGAAAGGAATTTTCTCCACTGCCACGACCATTGTCAAAGCTGTTGCCTATGCTTCTCGAAAAGAGGATGGTTGCGAAGGAAGTACCTAGGGACAACCCCACGAGGTTCGCGGGGTTTGATGTGACCAAGACCTGCGAGTACCACATGGGAGAAAGGGGGCATGATGTAGATAGTTGCAATGTGCTAAGGTACAAAGTCCAACGATTCTTGGACAAAAACATTTTGACGTTTAAGGAAGCTCAACCTAATGTGCAAATGTAACCCCCTACCGGATCATGCGGAGGGAGTGAACTCAATCTTTGAGGAGACACAGGCAAGTCAACAGCCTCTAGTTGCGAATGCTTCCAAGTTGTATGAGTCCTTAGTGTTGGCAGGGATACTATGGAGGTCATCAGGATGTCACCACGGAAGAGAAACCGAACCGCGTCCGCAGGATGGTAGCCGTGGGGGTAATTCGATGCGGAGAAGAGGAAGAGAATGTCGTATCCATGATAGTCCCGTCATCATTCCACTCATCTTTTTGCAACATTGCTCGTATATCTCGAGCGAAGAAGATTATGCCTGGAATTTCGAAGACCCCGGCTTTGTACGAGGAAGGGATGATAGCTATGATAACTCCGATGGTGATTGAACTATCGGATGAGGAGATTGCCGGCGATATCGAGATGGAAATCGCTGAACCCACAGTGATTGACCTTATAGTCGAGGAAATGTCAGCAATCGAAGTCACGGGAGGGAATGTAACGCCAGTCACAATTGAATTGCCACCACGGGAGGAAGATGGAGTAATAGTGTTGGAGAGTCCTACTAAATTCGATCCCAAAGCTGCACCTTGGGATTATCAAACAAATGAGGTAGACGCTATCACACGATCGGGCCGTTGTTATGCACCCGATAAAGGAATAGAAAAGAAGGTCGTGACTGAGGAGGAAGAGAAGCAATTCTTGGCCATAGTAAAATCTAGCGAGTTCAATGTGGTAGATCAACTGCGGAAGTTGCCAGCCCAAATCTCCTCCTAGAGTTGTTGAAATCCTCCGAGAAGCCCGGGGACATCTTGCTGAAGGTCCTCAACGAGGTACACATACCCGAAACAATTGATGAAGTCCAATTGGAAGAGTTTGTCGGAGCGGTTCTGCGAAAGACCCCGATTTCCTTTACGGATGAGGATCTCCCTCCCGATGGTCCTAATCATACCAAAGCACTACACATCTCGGTGAAGCATGAGAGCACTCTTGTTTGTAGAGTGTTGATTGATAATGGTTCGGCACTTAATATATGCCCGTTGGCTACCCTCCATCGTCTCGGCATTGATCTTGGGAGAATCTGTCTTGGCAAGTCAACTACGGGCCTTTGACGGGATGAAGAAGGACGTGATAGGGAAATTGAGCTTGAGTTGTTGATTGGCCCCGTACTCTTCCAAGTCGTGTTCCAGGTGTTAGATATACCAAGCGCTTTTAATTTTCTGCTAGGGAGGCCATGGATCCACACAGCAGGCGCTGTTGCCTCTAGCCTCCATCAGAAGGTACGATTTGTGGTGGATAACAGGCTTATCACGGTCCATGGAGAATCTGACTTCAAGATCTACCATGAGACGACCATCCCATATGTGGAGCCTGAGTGTACCGAGGAATCCAGCTTTCAAACCTTCGAGCTGGTATCCATGGTCCACGTGCCTGCAGGGTCTTTCACAAAGGTTCCTGAATTGTCCAAGCCGGCCATAGCTGCGGGAAAGATTATGCTAGCAAGCGGGTATAATCCTGGAGAGGGCCTTGGATCACACGGTCAAGGTGTGCGAAAACCCATCGAAGCTCGTAAAAACTTCAAAAGAAGAGGCTTGGGATATGTCGAGAAGCGGGGAGGCCATAACAACCAAGGAGGTCGTGGAAGGAATGGAGGCCGAGGTGCCCGAGGAGGCCGAGACGGGTATAGAGACCAGAGTGAACTCGTTGCCCATACTGAAGAGTACGAGCGCTATCAAAGCTCATTTTCCCCGTTGCTGGAGGAGACGTTTCCAGGACCCCCAAAGATGTTGTTCGAGGAAGAGGAGGATATCTATGGTGTGACCGAGCTATTTAAGGAAGACGTCATATGCACCATCCTGGCGTGCGAGGAAGCCGAGTCCTCTGAAGTCATGGATGTCCCTCCAAAGTAGGGCGGTTCTCGTTTAGCCTGGTCTTTCGTTTTATGTCTTCTCCCCTGTGCGGGATCTCGTAGTTTTTCTTTATTTATTTCCTGTTTTCGTCATTTGTAACGTGAACTATAATCAGCCTCGATCTTGAGCTGTTGGTCGAGGTGTGTGTGTGTTAAAATACGGCCTTATCTTTCCTCATTCAATAAAATAGACACATGTTTTATTAAGGACATGTGGAAGCACATCAAACTAGCCCTATGATGGTCACTGAGGCCTAGGCCTCCACATGCTCCCATATTTGACTGTTCCGCAAGAATGAGGAAATCCGAGGATATGAGGACGAGTTCTTGAAATTTTTACAAAAAATACTTCGAAAGCTTTTTGAAAATGACATGCATCGTTTTTGTTGTTAACATTATTCTAACTCATCTCATCGCATCTCAGGCATTACATTATGCATAATCATGATAAGGATGCATGTGACTCAGATGTGCACGAAGAAAGTCCCTCAGGTTCCGATGACATTGACGACGACGATCGGAAGGGGGTCGAGCGCGAATGGAATCGACACGAAGAATCGAAGCCGTTGACTGAAGAGCAAACAATCACCATAAATTTGGGCGATGCAGAGAATGTCAGAGAAGTAAAAATCGGGGCATGTCTCTCAGAGTCAGAAGCAGAAAGTATGACTAACCTTCTGAAAGAGTATCAAGATATGTTTGCCTGGACATATGCTGACATGCCGTGATTGGATCCTGAAATTGTGGAACATGCTTTACCGACGGATCCCAATGTGCCGCCCAAGAAGCAAAGACTTAGGAGAACAAAACCAGAGTTGTCCAAAAGATTGAAGAAGAAGTGATGAAACTATTGAAGGTAGACTTTATTGAAGTAACTCGTTATCCCGATTGGGTAGCAAATATCGTGCCCGTAATGAAGAAAGATGGACGAATCAGGGTGTGTGTTGACTATCGCGACTTGAATCGAGCAAGTCCTAAAGACGACTTTCCACTCCCACATATCGATGTCTTGGTTGACAGTAGGCGGCGTTTGAGTTATTCTCTTTCATGGATGGTTTTTCTGGATATAACCAAATCCGTATGAAGGAAGAAGACAGGAGCAAAACATCATTCATAACTCCTTGGGGAACTTTTTGTTACAAAGTGATGCCTTTCGGTCTAAAGAATGCTGGGGCAACATATCAGAGAGCCATGGTCACATTATTCCATGACATGATGCACAAGGAGATCGAAGTATACGTCGACGACATGATTGCGAAATCGAGACGTGGTGAAGATCACGTTAAAGTCTTGCGAAGGTTATTCGAACGTCTTCAGAAGTTCAAGTTGCGCCTCAACCCCGCAAAATGCGTTTTTGGAGCGAAATCTGGGAAACTATTAAGATTCATGGTTAGTAGTAGGGGCATAGAGATTGATCCATTGAAGGTTAAAGCCATTTGTGATTTACGACCCCCAAATACCGTCAAAGAAGTCCGCAGTCTGATGGGACGACTTAATTATGTGGCGAGGTTCATTTGTCAGTTATCTGAAACGGCAAAAACCATTCTTCAAACTCATGAAAAAGAATGCAAAGATTGAGTGGAATGCCGAGTGCCGGGTGCCTTTGAGAAGATAAAACATTATCTCACTCATCCACCAGTCTTAGTGCCCCCTCTCCCTAAAATTCCCTTGATTTTGTACTTAACCATACATGATGAGTCATTAGGAGCTATGCTAGCCCAGAAAAGACCAAACGACGGGAGAGAATGCGCAATATACTACTTGAGCAAGAAATTCACTGTTTCTGAGATGAACTATACGGAAGTTGAGAGAACTTGTGTGGCTTTAATTTGGGCCTTGCACAGCTGCGCACACACTTCATTACCGAATCTTGTTGGTGACCGAAAATGATCCTATCGGGTATCTACTAGAGAAGCCGGCATTGGTTGGCAAGTTGGCCAAGTGGCAAATCTTAATTTCTGAGTTCGACATTCGAGCCCGACGAAGTCCGTTAAAGGTCGAGCCATAGCGAGATATGTTGGCAGAAAATTCCGAGGGGTCCAAAGCATCTGATGGGGATAGTGATGCAGAAGAGCGAATTTTATTTGTATCAACCGACAAATGGACGATGTACTTTGATGGTGCGGTTAACTTAGCCGGGTCGGGTACTGGGGCAGTTTTTATCTCCCCGGATGGACAACATTACCCCATCGCTGCTAAATTGACGTTCCCTTGTACGAATAACATCGCTGAATACGAAGCATGCATTCTCGGCCTCCAAGCCGCCATTGATATGAAAATTCGGAAGCTGCAAGTTTATGGTGATTCAACCCTTATCATCTTACAGACTAAAGGCAAATGGCGAACACATGATTCTAAATTGATCCCGTATCATGAGTTCCTTGGAGAGTTGACGAAAGAATTCCAAGAAATATCATTCGAATACTTACCAAGGTCTCAAAATCAGTTCGCCGATGCCCTAGCTACCTTGTCTTCGATGTTGCAAGTAGCTGGAGGCTTGGACATTGAACCGTTGAGAATTGAAATCGTCAGGCGCCCGGCTTATTGCATGACAGTTGAAGAGGAACTGGACGAACAACCTTGGTATCATGACATCTTGAAGTATCTGCAGAAGGGTGAATTCCTCGAAGGAAGTGAAGCGGCAGACAGAAAACATTTGATAAAGCTGGCATCAAGATTCTTCGCTAATGGAGACGTCCTTTATAAAAGGTCCTTTGACTCAATATTGCTAAGGTGTGTTGATGCTAAAGAAGCCGACCGTTTGATGAAAGAGATACATGAAGGGGAGTGCGGCCCCCATATGAACGGACACTTCTTGGCGAGAAAGATCATGCGGCTTGGTTACTATTGGCGACCATGGAGTCGACTACATTCAGCACGTACGACGGTGTCACCGGTGTGCGGATTTATGGAGATAGGATAAATGCCCCTCCAAATGAACTTCACCAAATGTCTCAACCCCGGCCCTTTTCAATGTGGGGAATTGACGTGATCGGACCCATTAATCCCAAGGCTTCAAATGGGCATCGATTTATTTTGGTGGCGATAGACTACTTTACCAAATGGATCAAGGCCAACTCCTATGTTAATGTTACTGCCAAGAATGTGGCAAGGTTCATTCGTCGTGACATTATCGCTCGTTACGGGGTGCCGGAGGCGATCATTACCGACAACGGCACTAATTTGAATAACAAAGTCGTAGATGGTTTATTCAAGAGTTTCGAATTAAGCATTTAAACTCGTCACCGTACCGTCCTCGAGATGAATGGAGCAAAGGAGGCGGCGAACAAGAATATAAAGAAAATCTTATCAAAGACCGCTGAAAATTATCGTGATTGGCACGATAGGCTCCCTTATGCGCTAATGGCATACCGAACTTCTATCCGCACCTCCACAGGGCAACTCCTTTCTCACTCGTATACGGGATGGAGAAGCGCCTTGCTCGTTGAAGTTGAAGTCCCTTCCTTAAGGGTCCTTTCTCAATCTACACTTGATGAGACTGAGTGGATGCAACAGAGGCATGAGCAGTTAAACATGATTGATGAGAAGAGATTGCAAGCTCTGTGTCATGGTCAGTGCTATCAGAGACGAGTCGCAAAAGCCTTCAACCGAAAGGTGCATCCCGGACACTTCGAAGTCAACGACACAGTGTTGAGGAAGGTGCTTCCGATCATACCAGATCCTCGTGGCAAATTCACCCCGAACTACGAAGGACCGTATGTCATTAAGAAGATTCTTCCTGGTGGTGCCATGATTTTAGTTGAAATGGATGGCAGTGAATTGCCTAGACCTGTAAACGTTGATGCAGTCAAGAAGTATTTTCCATGAATGAAATCAAGGCCAAAGGGCCACTTCATGCACAATTCAAGTCGCATAGTATCATGCATAGCATTGTAGACATCATGCATATGTTGCATACACGCATATCTATTTGTGTTTCAGGCATCCTACCGTCTAACGAGGAAATGGCAAGGGAAAGAACCAACTCAAGAATCCATCAAGTCTTCGCACAACAGGTTGAATGTCTCTTTTGAGAGTTAAGTTGAGACGATAAAAGGGGGGCAAAACAAACAAACAAAAGAATAAGGACAAAAACAAAAATGCATGACATGATTCGCATGACCTATTCTTTGATGTCACTATGCATGCTTCACGTCTGCGGCCCTCAAGAAAATGGCTCGTAAAAATGACCTTATTTGGGCAAAAGAGTGAAAGGTTAACCATGCCAAACAAGAAGTACTTAGGATGAAGAAAGGCAAGCCCATTTCCAGACACATCCTCCAGACACTTTCGAGAGTTGAGTGAAAATCGACCTTCTCTTAGGACGAATGATTCATTCGCATTGAGCACAAAGACCGAAATGATAAAGGCGTTCCCTTCATCAATCCCAAGCATTGCACTAATCTCATGTTATCACTTTGGGCCCAAAAAAATGATACTTCAAAGTACCATTGTCAAGAACAACCCTACATTGGGGCAGCATAGGAGGTTATGATCATGTTGTAGAACGAAAGATTAAGAAAGATTCTATTACTTTCACTTACATTAATCTTCTGGTGATAGCTTCAAAGGAATTCTCATTAGAGCTTGACTCATCCTAAAGTGAAGAAGAGCATTTCCTTCTCTACCCAAACACCGATATCCATTGCTTTAACCAATTTGGGCCTCGATTATTCATTTCGAATCTCGAGCGGTGATCATCTCCCTTCACTGGGGCAAGGCATAAGAATTGACCAAATATAATTGACAATCACAAGGAAATGTGGAAAGCATCTCGAAAGTCATAAGAGCTACAAAAGTTCAAAAAGCAAAAAGTTTGACAAATTAGGGGGCATGAAAAAAGCAGTGTGCCTGGTAAAAAGCAAGGCCAATGCCCGTCAAGAAAAAGAGCCAAAAGGTTGTATCTTATGTAAAAAGAAAAATTATCAAAATCCAAGTGCCGGTGAAAAAGAAAAATCATCATCGCAAAGGGCAAAGGAAATTAGAGAAAGGAGCAAAGCTCCCATGTAGGAATGATTAGTCAAAAGGCTTTCGAGATGCGCATCGTTTCAAAAGCCAAATGCCTTCGAAGATCGAATGACATGGTCACGATGCTATGATGATCACTGACTCTTAAAACCCCCTTGAGAATTTTAAGCCTTTCAAGCCTTTCCCAAGCCAACATTACAACCCTCTTCCGAAGTCTCTTCTGATTGGGATGGTTCGAGTGAAAATGAAAATGCCACAAAGAAGCTATTGCTTGAAGAAGTGGAAGTAATCCTATCTTGTCTTATCTTTCAAGTTCTTGACTTGTAAACCCGACGAAGATAGCAACAAATGTTCCCTTATTGGCCTCAAAGCAATAATTCTTTTGCGTAAGTCCTAAAGGAGCCTATATTGCGGCTTTTTCAAAAGACCTTTTTGATCGGTCATACTGTGCTTATCGCGAATGTTTCTGAAAGCCTTTGATCTGGGTTATGTGAGATACCCTCAGCAACCAGTTATCTCCCACATGAACAAATGGGATCAAGCAGCCGTTTTATCAAGAGTGTGTGAGAAGCCCTTTCTAACTAAGAAACTCTAGTTTGGCATGCTTAATGAGCCTTTTTCATGAGTCGTAGTCGTTCTAATAAGAACTTGACTGCTAGAGAATTTGATGATTAATGATATATCCACGAGTAAGATAACAATTTTGTGCCACATGAAGCTGATTGAAATCAAATGTTTTTCCAAAGCAGTCGGACTTAGCTTGATTAGCTTGTTCAATTAATGCTACAATACTGCCAATACGTCTCTTAATGACGTCTCTAATGACATTCACTCAAGTTGAGTTTGACAGGATTCCTCAGTGAAGCCATGCAATTTTCAAAGGGTTAGCTGGTGCCTCCCTAAAAACAAAGGGTTCATGGTCAACCTTAAATCATGCTATCTCCAAAGGTTTATGGTCAACCTTAAACCATGCCATTTCCAAGATTGGTGGATTTATCCCGAAGCCACGAGGTTGGTGGTTTTTCCTAAACCACACGGTTCATGGGTCTATCCTTAAACCATACTTTTAAAATCTTCATGAGTCTATCTTTAAACTACGGTTTTCAAAAGGTTCATGGTCAACCTTAAACCATGTCATCAACAAAGGTTCATTGGTTTTCCTTAAATCATGCATTTTCCATTCGGTCGAAACCCGTTCGTACACGATGAGACATTCATCCCAGTCGAAACCCGTTCGTACACGGTGAGACTATCATACCCGGTCGTAACCCGTTGTTACACGGTGAGACCTCCTTCTTCCTATGACACGGTGAGCTTTGTAGCCCGGTGAGCTTTGTAGCCCGGAGAGCTTTGTAGCCCGAAGTCTTTCTTCCTATGACACGGTGAGCTTTGTAGCCCGGAGAGCTTTGTAGCCCGGAGTCCTTCTTTCTATGACACGGTGAGCTTTGTAGCCCGGAGAGCTTTGTAGCCCGGAGTCCTTCTTTCTATGACACGGTGAGCTTTATAGCCCGGAGAGCTTTTGTAGCCCGGAGAGCTTTGTAGCCCGGAGTCCTTCTTCTTATGACACGGTGTGCTTTGTAGCCTGGTGAGCTTTTGTAGCCCAGAGAGCTTTGTAGCCCGGAGTCTTTCTTCCTATGACTCGGAGAGTTTTATATCCCAAAATCTTCCTCTCTTCTTATGACCCGAAGAGTTTCGTATTTCGGAGTCTTCCTCTTATTGACAAGACGCACATCCATAATTATGAGTCCTTTTGTCGACTGATACGTGCACGTGCACTCGGGGTCCCTCTACCATTGAAATAAATTAGGTGTCTTACTGTCTTTGGATGCAACATCTTCGATGCTACATTCAAAGAGGGGCAGCTGATGACACCTATTTTTACAAAAAAAAAAAAAAAATCCATCATTCAAAAAGTCAATAAAAAAATCAAGAAAATTGGAAATGAAAAAAAAATCGATCGGGTCAGGCCGGATCTGGCCTTGGCCCGACCCGCCCTTCTCTTTTTATATTTCTTTTCCCCCCGCGGCCCGGCCTCCTTTCCCCCTCTGTCGGCTGGCCCATGCCCCATCCTTCTCCCTCCTCCAGTCTTCGCGTAGGACCTGCAAAAGACAGAACAGGAGGAAGCCGAAGAAGGATCTGCGGAGAGGATTGACAACTGCGATTTCAGAAAAATGAAAGCAATGAACGCTTGGCTGCGACGTGGTAGCTCTTGCGGTTGACGAAGCCCAAGAAAACCTGCAGCTGTTATAGCTGAAAATAGACCAACTCGGTCCCAAGGAGAAGACCGACCGGCAGGCATACATAGAGGCAAGGAGGCTGGGCCGACCGAGGAAGATTAGAGCTGAAGATGGAAAAGAAAGGGAGCTGGCTTCGTGGGCTAGCAAAAGGCATTTCGGACGAGGGCAAAGAAAAAGGAACCAACGGCGGTTTTAAAAGAAAACATGAGAAGCAACGCACGGGAGGAACCGAAGACAAAAGAAAAACGAGAGAAAGAGAGAGACCGAGGAGGAGAGGGAGCGAGTGAGCGACCTAGAGGGAAAGTGCAAGCTCGAGAGAGTGGTTGGTCGTCGCCGGAGGTTCGTTCGTCAGTTGCTATTTGACGCGTTCCTCCTCTTGAACTAGGTAGGCTCTTGTCTCGACCGTGTGTACCTATTTTTTTGGGAAGCGTTAGGCGGGAGCTCGTGCCGACTAGTTCGTGCGAGTTTCGGTCTGAGCTGGTCCTCCTTGAAAGCTGCTAGCTATTCTAGTATGTGTCGTAGGGAGGTTTAGATTTGTCTAGTGCGGAAAATTCCCCATGTCGGAATGCACACCAAATGCTTGTGGAAATGTGTAAATGATATCTAAGTTCTGCAAGTTTGTTGAAGCCAAAGATACTTGTTGTACCCACATCCGTTCGAATGTGATTAATATGTCCCTTAGCGGGTCTTGAGCGTTGCTCATGCATGTTGTTGTGTTGATCTTTACTCGGATTCGAGTCTTGAGTGAGTCCATATGTTTATCTTTTAGTTGCTGCACGCCCAATGTTTGACAGAATATCCCAAAGAGAACCGAGAAAAAACTTCGTTCAAACCCGGTCTAATTTGCGCTTGTTTATATATACGTCGCACCATGTCTGTCTCTTATGTTTTCATCGTAATTTCATGCGATTTTCATGAAGTAATCATGTGCGTTAGAGCTTGGGGTGTTTGCATCCGAAAATGGTGTATCAACTCTCGGAGTTAGATGGCCGGCGTTGATTTGCGACAGTTCGGGTGGTTTGGTGCTAGAAAGGATGCTAAGTGCTTTGGTTATTGTTGTTGTTCGAATTAGTTTTGGTAAAGAAACAAATTTTGGTGAGGAATGTCGCGAGGAAGGAGAAGGCAATCTTCAGGAGGGTTGAGGGCGTGCAGGGGACAAGCATGAAGGAGAAGAAGACCCAAAAAAAAAAAAAAGTATGGAAAAAGTAAAAGTAAAACAAAATATTAAAAAGAAAGGAAAAGTTGGTCTTGGGAAGGAGGAATCGCAGGAGGGGAGTGTGCGGTGAGAAAAGACAACCGAAAGGATATATATATATATTTTTTTTTAACTATTTGAAATTTTTTTTTAAAAAAAAAAAAATCTAAAAGTGTTGGATCCGGGTTCGGGTTGGGTCCGCGGGTCGGATCGGGTTTACCCGGTCCGAACCCATTTTATTGAAGTATAATAATATTAAATATTAAATATATATTAAAATTTTTAAAAAAATTCAAAAATTAATTATAAAAATAAAAAAATTTCGAAAAATGATACAAATTGAAAAAAAAATTTCAAAAAATTCAAAAATATTTCCGAAAATTCAAAAACTCAGAAAGCATTCAAAAAATTCGACCTTTTTCTTAATTAAATTTTTTTAAAAAAATTTAAATTAAAAAAAAAAAGATTAAAAATTTCGAAAATAAAAAATGTAGGATTTGGTTAGAAAATTGTTATGTATTGCATTTTTAGTGTAATTAGGCATTTATTTGCTCGTTTATTAATTATATAGCATGTTTAATTTGCATATCTAATTATGTTTAATTGCACGTGTTTAATTTTACTGCAATTAGGACCTTGTTAGTTATGATTATCACTTTAATGATTGCGCACCTGCCTGATCACATCGCATGTTAGTGGATAGGTACAAAATCAATTTAAACTGCCTGCCAAAAATTATTTTGTTAAAATGAACAAGATTAGGTACCGAAAAGGGCACTAATTGGGTTAATTAGTGTAATCAAGTCCCCGAACCTAGATTCTCTGGTTGCGTAAGAAGTGAGGCACGCTCCCATGCCTCACTTGGTTTCTAGCCGACCCCAATAGGCTAGTGGCGACTCCTTTTGTGCAAAATCCATGAAAAATATCCTAACGTCACGCGGGGTATGGGCTTGGGAGAGCCCGCGCCCAATCATGGGCCTTAGGTTCGTCCTTTGGGCAATACCCCTAAACCTGTTCCCTCCCCCCGAGGGTAGGTCGCGACAGCTGCTAAAATTTAAGTGTCAACAACTAGACTAATTTGACAAATAGGGTGTTTGGGAAGAAAATTGTCTTTCGATTCTAGCTCGATCACAAATCAATTAAACTCCCACAAAACAAGATATTATAATGGATACAATCCGACTTCTCGGAAGATTTTAATCTATTGATGTCTTTTTTTGTCACATACATATCTCATGGTCATAAATTTCGTTCAATGTCACGGACAGATAGAATATCAATGAATTGACTATTACATGGATGCATTTAAATCTTTATCAAACCCAACTGCATTAATCATGGGACTTCTTTTATTGTTGTGTCTGCTTGTGTGCACAAAAGGAGCAGGAAAGTGAATTGAATAGACGTTACTAGACAACCATTATTCGGGAAAGACCTTAAACTTTTTGAGTTAACGATTGTCCAGTGTACGTGGGGTCTTGGTAATGATTTGATCTGTTTACGCATGATCCTATTCACGACTTTCTAATATAATTTGATTACAACCGATATCCTTTCTATTTACATGTAAGGCCCGACCAATACATGTCCATTTGCATCCCGTCAATTTCGACAAAAGGCATGGACTTTTAACACAAAATGGTTATCCTCACACATCTATAAAAGCCCCATCAGAAACTTGTAACGAAAACAAGAACTCTCCAGCCAAGAAATATTCACAGATTCCCTGCAAACCAGCACCTCGATCAAAAAAAAGAAAAAAAGAAGAAGAAGACAAAACCTTCTTTAAAACTACATTCATGTGTAAGTCCCCGACATTGACCAGGGGCTATACAAATCATTCTATAACGAGCTCTTGTTAGTGGAGATGCCAACAAAAATGGAGTTTTAAGTAGCTCTTTGGACGCCACTGATCATGTAGATTAGCTAAAGGAAGCAAAACAAAATCAATACACATGTCGACACATTAGCTTTCTAATGGGATCGGATCATTGGATTCACTATACACAAATTAGGAAAAAAAAATATGAAAAGGCGTTCACCCTTGACGTGTATTATGCAGTACACAACTCATATTTGCCTTTCTGATAATTCTGAAAAGAAATGTCTTAAAACATTTTAAGCACACAAAAGGTCTCTAAAAATTTATATACTGAGCAACTCTTAGATTTATTTTCTCGTCAATGACATGTGATGCAGTTGATCAACTCTTACATTTATTTTCTTTTCTGAAGCTAAAACGCTAAGGGTGATTTCCAAACTTAAGCAATTGCTGATTAACTTGCTTCTTCACCTCATATATTTATTAACTAACCAGAATCTTCGAATTTGTTCCCACATTGGATATCATATATATGTTATCCATAGATTCATAGGTTTATGTCGGTGCGATTTTTTTACTCAAATGATTTGTAACTATACGGCTAGTTGCTAGGGGTCACACAACTCCGGTGTCGCTTCGCCCAAGGTCATGCCTACTGCCTAGGGTGCACGATGTCAGAGGCCTTTTGGTCTGGCTCGCTTGAGGTCTCTTGTGGGGTCACACGACTCTGGCAGTGCTTCACCTTGGGTTGTGTGACCTCGGCGACATTGCCAACTTCACCTGAGTTGTCGAAGAGGGTCATCATTGCAATTTTTTTTTTCAATTTTTTTTTTAAATCAAGGTTCTTTATGCATTTCGTGAAAACTCAGTAAATTCAAAGGATTGATCAAATGCTCTTCCAAAAACGTTCAACCCTATTGCAGAGACACTTATAATATTTCACCACATGTCGATGTCGACTATACATCGCCGAGCCCGAACAACTTCACAAAGCAGATTGCACTTACCGTTGGCCGTTTCGAAACCCCACCACACGTCCCACGGAGACAACTTCGTACTCCAGAAATTTCACGCAAAATCCAACCACCTCAGTCCTCATCTCATTATTACAACCAAAACTCGGACATTCATGAACACCCGTACACTCAAAATATTCCATCCAGGGCAGGTAGAAGGATGTGCCCCTACATTTTATTTGGTCTTGCCAATGTTAAACTTCCACTTGCCCAATTGCTCTTGCTCTTACCACTTTGATTGGCAGATCCCCGACCCGATCAAGCCAGAAGAGATTGACGTGACCAAGGTATTTGGAGCTACACCTTTTGAAAAAGAATGAATTTAACTTAATTGCCATCCTATAACGTTTCATCCCAAAACTTTTCTTGAATAGTATCAAGAACTGTTACATTACATAACTATGCATTCCACGTCCTTGTAAAAGAAGATTTTTCCGTTGAGGCATTACTGATATAATAAGACATTCTTACTATGAATAGGGCCATCCTTTCTTCCGTGCAAGTCTACAAAGTGGAAGAGCATGAAACGAACTTACTGAAGCCATACTTGGATGCACTGAGTAAATGTGAATCAATCCACCTCAATCCTTAGTTTTGGTGAATCCCACTAGAGTCCATCCGTGAGAGCAATCTAACTCAACACAGTGTCCACTCTCTCAATCCTTATACATACGAAAGATATGGATGTTGGGCCTTCTTTCTGGGTTCACTGAAAAGGAAAAAAAACGCACAGATGTTTAGGTCAAGGTCATCGAGGACTTTTCAGTGTATCAAGAACGTTTATTCAAGTCTAGCCTACTACTTTTCTTGGTCCACACTTAGAGACGTTCACAGGAGCGAAAATTTCTTGCTGATCATTTTGGCTGACATGGAGACGAAGACTTTTGTATTTGACAGGAAGCTGCCGCGGGACCATGAAGAAGAAAAAAGACGGAAAAAAATCAAAGGAGAGAACCTAGCTTAAAGCGAGTTCCGCATGATCTCTGGAACGCCGTGTGAAGGACGATCTGGACTGTTTTAGCAGACTATGTGGTCAACCATTCTAACATTAACGCCGTAACAGGATCTATTAATCATGATCGACTCACTTTAGATTAAAGCATGAAAATGACATCTGATAAGAACCTGGCTATATAACATCTCCGTCATCAAGCCTCATGTACTCCCGAGTCGGCATAATGGAGGGCACACATGAAAATCATCTCAGAGTAATAGTGCTATGCAAGAGTATGGGTGATTTGTGGTCAGAGGAAGATGTCACCAAGCTGGTCGATGAAATGCCTGAACAAGAGAAACAGGAATGTGAACTTATTCTCTACGGTAAACTTTTCTGAAAACTGAATGTCAACTTTCAAGCTTTTTTCAGCACTATGAAGAAAGCGTGGAAGATAGATTTGGTAAAATGTGAAACGATTGAACCTCGGTACTATCTCTTTATTTTCTACTGATAGAGGAGAAGAAATGTGTGCTAGACTCTAGGCCTTGGTCCTTTGGTAGTAATCTCCTTGTATTATAGGAAGGAGACCCCAACGTCCCTGAACATTGTTACGAATGTAATCATTATGCTTTTTGGGTACATTTGCTGGGTATACCACGCACTTGGGTTACTGAAAAGGCCCTGCAAAACATTGCCTCAAGGCTAGGCAAAGTAGAGGAGGTTAAAATAGCCTCAAGTAATGAGAGAGTTAAAGTGCTACTAAACTTAGAAATCCCGCTGGAGATAAGAACCATTATTGAGTTGGCAAGTGGGAAATGGTGAATTGATTTCAAATATGAGCAACTCCTGCAGCTACATTGGACACTATGCAAATTTCTGCCCAAAATATCCATATGAAGACACAAGATTGGCCTAAGACAAACCTAGTAGATATGGTTCTTGGTTGAAAGCGGAGGTGAAAGAATATAATACTTGTTGGAAGAATTTTTATGGGAAAATAGACCCAAGCCTTGAAGAAGAGGAAGTCATACCAGAAACACGTATCCTCACAGAAGAAATGGACCTGCAGAAGGATCAAACATAGTTGAATAAGGCTTTGGTAGTTTACAACTCAGCAGCAATTGTGACAAATGGTGGAATATGTAGCCTTGAACAAAGAAAAGAGAATACAGCAAACTCAGGTACTATCCCTCCCCTCAACCGAAAGTTATAGATGTGCATTGATGCCAAAGAAAGAAAGGCAAGACTTAAAATACCGGCTGCAAAAAAACAGAATCGCTTTGCCCTATACGGGAAGCGAGAAAGCTCTAGGCACCTGCTGGATGAGGAGATTCTACTAGACACCTCAGTCTAGGTATGGGAAGGAGACAAAAAGAACAGACTTTGGTAGCTAACCCAAATAAGCCACCACAGTATACATAAAGTTTTTGAGCTGGAACTATCAAGGGTTGGGCAATCCCCTAACAGTTCAGCATCTTCGAGCCTTAGTGGCTCGAGAGAGGCTCAACTTGATTTTCTAATGGTAACCAAGAACAAGGAAATTGTAGTTGAGTGAGTTTGGAAGCGTCTTTAATATAAAGATGCAATTATTATTAATACCATTGGAATCGAGGGAGGATTGGCACCTATGTAGGGTGAGGAGGTTCAGGTGGAGATAGAAACTAGCATCGAAGAGCTTATCAATGTTAGATGCAATGAGCTTAATAGTGGAATAATGATGAAGATATCCTTCTAACATGCATCCACAAATTATCGGGAGCGGCTGAAATTATGGCAAACTTTAAACTCCATCCATGTCTCTAATTGTCTACCATGGCTATGTGTTGGAGATTTCAATGAGGTCCTATATCAATGGGAAAAGCTTGGAAAGCGAGAATCAAATCGATATAAAATGGTGACATTATGGGATTTTATGAACTCATGCTCATTAATGGATATAGAGAGTAATGCTCATTAATGGATATAGAGAGTAAGGGATGTTCATATATATGGACTAATAACAAGGAAGGAGCAAAGCTTCTCAAGAAAAGACTAGATAGGGCTCTTTGTAATTTAGACTGGAGAAATTCTTTCCCAAATGCGGAGGCATATGCTTTTCCAGCAATTGGCTCAAATCATAGCCCCATTTTTCTATAGACATATTTAGCCGAGGGAGGCGGAAAACATAAGCTGTTCAAATTCAAAGCTTTATGGATAGAAGATTCAGAGTATAAAGAAGTGATTAAAAAAGCCTAGAGGGCTGAAGCACAGGACCAGCTAAACATCGTTAACAAAACAAGGAAAGTCATTGAAGAGCTAAGGAGATGGAGTAGCAAAAAAAAAAAAAAAAAAAAAAAATGCTTCTTGTGAAATCAAATCTCTTCATGGAAGACTTACCAAACTAACAAACAGGGTTGAAGGAAGTCCAAACCAAGAGGAACATCGCCAAATTGTCAAGTATATTGAAAGTCTGTGAAGACAAGAAGAAATGTACTAGGACATGACATCAATGATTAATTGGATAAAGGGGGACAAGAATACAAAATGCTTCCATGCTATTACAATACAGAGAAGACAACAAAATAAAATCTCCATGCTACAAATCAATAAGCAAAACTAGAGTTGACAACCCTTGATCTTGAAACAACACATTTTAAACTTTTACCAGGACCTGTATACTATAGTGAGGAGTAGAGAATACCAACCGATGTTAGACCAATGTCCACAAGTAATTACTCAAGAATAAATGAGGCGTTAATTGGGCAAGCGACACGGGAAGAAGTGAAAACAACAGCCTTCCAATTAGGTGCAACAAAGGCATTGGGACCTATGTAGCACGGACACTCTCCGGAAGCCTTCGTGTCGTGTCCGACACTCCGACACGTGTCCGACACGCGGTCAATGAGTGTCGAAAAATCCGACACGTGGTCAACTCTTTTCGACACGCTCCAACACGCGAGTCCAGAATTCCGACACGTAATTCCGACACGCACGGGGTCAATTTTAAAATTTTCTAATACTTGAGGGGTCAAAATATAAATATACACAAAAGAAGTAATAAAAGAAGTAATAAAATTGCTATAAATATACACATACACGCACGGGTCAATTTTTTTTTTCAGTTTTGTTTTTTTTTTTAATTTTTTTAATTTTTTTAAAAGTCTTTTACTATGAAAGAAGTAATAAAAAATGCCATATATGATAAATAAATAAATTGAAAACTATCATTTCAGCATTTTTCTTTAAATAATGTTTTTTTCCTCTAAGTTTTATGTATTATTGTAACAAATTAAAATAATGAATGATATTATTCAATATTTTTCGTGTAAATTAATTCTAGGCTATTTTTATTATTATAAAAATAATTAATATATAACGTGTCGGAACGTGTCGAAATTATCTATTTTTAAGAAATGACGTGTCGCGTGTCCGTGTCGGTGCTACATAGGGGCCAGCGACCTCACCGGAGCGTCACCAACCCTCGGCGAGGCTGTGCATCGTTGGCCGAGCCTCACCGACGCTTGGGCGAGATCAAGCCTCGCCCAACCAAGCAAGGCTCGCCGGTGGGCCGAGCGAGGCCCGCCTCGCCGGTGGCTTGGTGAGCCTCCGGCGAGCTCGCCGAACCTCGCCCTGGCCTAGCAAGCCTTCGGCGATCGGCAGTGGCGGCGAGGGATGGCAATGGCGGCGGCGGCGGTGGCACTTGAAGAACAAAGGAGAGGGAAGAAGAACAATAAGAAAGAAGAGGAAAAAGACAAAATAGGTTAACTTGATTCTAGAATTGTTCTTGGGAACAAAGAATCAACTTTTTTTTTTTTTATTCTCAATTCTGTTTCAAATCTACTTCCGGGAACAAAAAAATAGAAATTTTTTCTTAGAAACAAAAATTTTACCAAACGCATTTCTGTTCTAAATCTACTCCGGAAACAAAAAAATAGAAACAAGCACTGTTTGGCAAGTTGCCAAATAGGCCCTCAGTCCTCACTCGGCATCCCTTTCATCATTCACTGACTGCAAGTTAGCTCAACAGAAATTCCGAGGCTCCTTTTACTGCATGATTCCAATTGAATGGGTTTTGTCATCTCGTCTCTAGCTTATCAGATGTGTGATTGGAGAAGAAAACCGCGTGTCATGGAGACCGCACACATGTATTTACACTATATTCAAGTGTTACGAGATAGGAAATTTAACATTATAGAATATCACACAATAATAGTAGATGTGTATGATACTATATCCCGTTCTTAATTATTAGAAGATTAAAGTATTGAAACCGTGCAAAAAACTAATGACTTAAACTTTTAAAATTGTTGACAGTAATTTTACAGAATTTTACATGATATCAGAATAGGAATGGTTAACAGCGGTCCATCAAATTTTACAACAAACAGGCCAATTCTAGTATTATATATTTCTATTTCAGCTTTCATTTGTGGAAGATACTGGGTCGGGCCTATACTTTTAAAGCGTCCCAACAGTGACCTTCCGTAACTTGCTTGTTCTTTTTCAATTTTTCAAGTTAGCGTGTTCTTTGGAGTGCAAGAAATTCGAAGTCGATAGACATTTCTGTCCATGCCTTCTAAAATAACGTCCTTATTTACTAACCCATTTGCAGTCGGGAAGCTCCTTTTTTGGAATATTTGACGAGGCATGTTACCCGCAGAGAGCACCTCAAGCACATCCCAGGGCGATAGTTAAAAGGAAATATAAAGAATGACTTGGAAATTAGGAGAACTTCGACGCTGTAGACTTTGATTTTCATCTTTTATAGTCCACCGTCGGAGGCGCTATCTAGAATAAAAGAGTAGAGCAGTCCAAATCATGAGTTGTTGAAGTGATTTATGTAATACACACACACACACACACACACACACACAGAGGCCATCTTTAAGCATCACATAAGTTTAATAATAAGCAATTATTTATTTAATACAGAAGACAAATAAACATATTCATATTTATTATATGTATTGTGCATTTACGCATTCATAATCCATCTATAATTGCAGATGATTAGCATGTCACAGGACCTCTGCAAAGAAGATGTACAATTAGGGCAGTTTATGATTTTGCTTTGTCTTCCCAATTGAAGCTTGCAGATAGTATTCTGGCCATAATTGGCATTGGCCAGTAGCTACAGATGAAGATTTACTTGAATCAAGGCTGCTATTTGCGGTTTTCTAGTTCCTAATCCTTCTATATGTGAATCAAGCTCGCTCTAGAAGCGATGTATCATTGTATATGGTTCCGTTGAGAGAGATCTCCGTTGCGCTACTCAGTCACGGTGAGAGTCCCATCTAATGGCAATTCGAAATTTTTGTCTTATAGTTTTGGTGATGTAAATAGGTCTAGAAAAAGTTAAAAATCCGAATCGGTCTGAATTGAGATTTTAGTTTTGAAGTTGACTTGAATAATGGGCTAGCTGGTATCAAACCTGAAACCCTGCCCATGATTCGAAAACTACTATTTTTTATTTTTTATTTTTTATTTTTTATATAAAAGGATGCATGAAGGTACAACGGAGGCACTGGTTTAGATTGAAATTTAAGTGTTGCGTCACTATCATCTTCACGCTTAATTTGTACACTAGGTAATCATTAGTCGGTTTGACAAAGTACACTTAGTTGTCCAATATCTTGCCTGGTATTACAATAGAATACGCAATGAAAATGGGAGAGTTTCTGACTATGAAGCACGGACACGTTGTCCATGCTTCCGTGTCGTGTCCGACACGTGTCGGAGCGTGTTGGACACGTCGACACGCTCGGACACGGTCGGACACGCGGTCAACTTTTATCGACACGCGTGTCGACGCGTGCCCGGAAGACTGATGGAGGGTGGAGGCGAGGGAGGGCGAGGGAGCAGAGGTCGTGAGCGCCGGCGAGACAGAGCAGAGGTCGCGAGCGCCGGTGAGATGAAGCGACGAACGGACCACCGTGACGGCGAGAGACGGCTAGAGAAAGAGCCGAACAGAGAGAAAGAAGAGAGAAGGCAAACTCCCGCTGGAGAGACAAAGCCACGAACGGACCACCACGACGGCGAGAGACGGCCAGAGAGAGGTGAGGGCCGCCCGCATTGCGATGGATCGGCGACGAGAGGAAGAGGAGAGGAGGGAAGGGGGTCGTGCGGCGCGGCAAGGAGGATACAAAAAGGAAGGCTCAGCGGCTCGCTAGGGTTTTTTTTTATAAAGAAATCCAAAAAAATAAGAAAGGAGGCCTGATGGCGTGAGAGAGGGCGCCGGGGGGGGGTGACAGCTCACCGTCACCGTCAAGTGGGGGAGGGAACCGGAAAATAAATAAATAAAATTAAAAAATGATTTCTGAAAAATAAAAATGTTAAATTTTGAATAATGATAAATTTTGGTTATGGTAGAAAATCATGGATTTATTTAGATAAATTGATTTTAATTTCTTATTAATTTTAGTTTCATCGATAACTTTTGTTAAAATTAAAAAACATTTTGCATTAATTATGAATATATCTTTCGAATTTCAAATGAATTGATTTGTTAATATTATTAGTATAAATTTATTATAGGCTCTTTTTCTTAATTAATTATTTTATTTATGAATTTGAATCAAATTAATTAAAAGTAAAAATATTCATTTAATATACAACGTGTCGCAACGTGTTGGAATTCTCTATTTTTAGAAATGACGTGTCGTGTCGTGTCCCGTCGGTGCTACATAGGTTTCGATATGACTCGTTACACTTAGTTCAAAGTAAAGAAGCACATACTCTTGAAAAAAGAAAAAGAAAAAGGCTAAAACTTTGTTGGAGTTGCCATTGTAGTTGGTCCAAAAGAACGCAATTAATCAGACTCAATATCAAGAAAAGCAATACTTCACTGTGATTATGCTCTAGATAATTAATGAGGGATAATTACAAAAAAAAAATAAAATCCTAAACCTATTATACAGAGACAAATTCAATTTTAAAATTTTCATTTAGTCAACTTAATCCAAATCTTTTGATAATTTGCCTATATAGTCATTCACCAATTTTGGAGGTAATTTCAGCTCCAACAGAAAAACATTCTACGCAAAGGTCAAAATCTGGACAAGTCGCACACTTGATACGCATATATCCTTGTTGCAATAGTTGCAGTGGTAGGAAGCCCCTTTCTCTTCATTTCCCTGACCAATAACTACATTGCACAGCTAAGTTTTCAGCAAAATCAGAGACGGGAAGTCTGTCTTGCCCTGCCTAAGAAGAAGTATGATTAACAAGATTTAACCCTTTAAGAATGAGAGAAATAACAAACCATTCAATTTACCACTAATAGGTTAACCCCTATATAGCTCGTAATATTGTAGGACCGTAAAGTTATGGTACTTTTATAGCCTTTAAGAATAAATTCAAGAATAATCTATGAACAACCCATGCTTAACAATCGAAAAAGAATTCCTAAGTCCATTAAGAAAATTGGGCACAACTGACTCAAGCATGTGAGTATAAGCCCGAAGAATAGAGAGAACTCATATTCCCAAAAAAAGAGCTAAAAAGTCGCTGACCAGTACCTGCAGATGCAGAGTCTACATTTTCTGGACCAGAGGCAATCTTTTTCTTCTTGGATCTACCAGAAAGACAAAGTTAAGGTGAGCTTCGCCAGCAATACAAAGCAAGATAAAATATCAACTTCGCTGAATTAAGGTCCCATGGAAATGCATTCGAATGAATTCCTAAATCTACCAAGAGGCACAGGACTAGTCGAAGTCGGTAGATAAAGGATACCCAATGAACGAACACAACTACGCGATCGAGGCATCTGCCCAAATGACCCCAGCCTTGAACTCGATTCTACACTATAATGCTAAGAATTATGGCCATCTCTCCAAACTCTTCAAAAAAGCAAAACTAGAACGGAAGCGCGTTGATTCCAGAAGCTCTAGAGACACAGAGCACATGGGTCCTATGCATTCAACGCAGGGAATGGCTCGCGCAATCCTTCAAGCCTCAGCTCTCGAGCTAACCGATATCGCATGTGGAAGTATCGCTAGAGCATAAGCGAACGAAACCAATCACAAATACACACCAACACAGCCCCCCTAATCGCAGGGCTCCAATCCTGCGGGGGCAACTTCGTACTCCAGAAATTCTCCACAGCATTCCAAGCACATCAGTCCTCATCTCACGATTACAACCAAAGACTCGCACAGCGCATGACCAGTAGCAAACGCAACGAACCTTTGATTCGGATCTTCATCGGCCGGGCGAGAAGCCGCGCGAGAACGTCCCATCCGAGCCAAACGCGCAAAAAGTCGGCCGATTCCGAATCGAGGTGGCGGAGCTGCTCGAACGATATCCCCTCAATCCGCGGCCGCCTGCACGATGCGGATCAATTGAGCTCACTCCGGAAGCGCTCGCATCACTGCAAATGCTTCCGTCGATGGAGATCTCTGTCGCGCTGCTCGGTGGCGGGGAGAGAGGGAGAGAGGGAGTCCCCCCAGCCGATGGCAATGTCGCAATTCTTGTCTTTTTCCGGGGCTTTTGTACTTTTATCGCTCTTTCAATTGATTCGTACGCGGGCTTGGGCCTACTTGGGCTTGGTGATTTAAACGGGCCTGGCAAAAAAATCCGAACCGAATTGAGATTCGGGTTTTGGGCTAGGCGAAGGTTTAGATTGGGGTTTTTAATTTTATCATCTACATGCTTAATTTGTACTTGTACAGCAGGTTATCATAATCCACTTCAACTAAGGACGCCTAAATTACCACTAAATATGAGAGAATATGGAATGAAAAAGGGGAGAGGTCTGGATATGATTCGTTAAGATTAGTCCGAACCAAAGAAGTGCATCAATTGGAAAAAATGGTTGAGTCTTTGTTGCAGTTCCTGTTACAGCTGGCTCGGAATAGGGCGATTGATCATACTTCAAGGTCGAAAAAAGCGGTCCCTTCCTCGTGATTAAGCTCAAGATAATTGATGCAGTAAAATAGAGCAAGCTGTATTTGAAAAGAAATCTTATCATGCAGCGGATGGTCGATTAGGCTAGTAAATCAGCAAAGACTATGGGTATCTAAAACCTTCGTAATCAACAGCATGACCCTACAGATAGATATAATTACAAAGGTTCGTTGGCCCAGCTTATCCCATTGTTCATGAAAGTGTGCTGCTATAAATCCATAGACAAGGACTACTGGGAAGGCTTGGAAACTATTTGGTGATTCATGTCACATGAACATTTCGCCTAGATTTTCATCGGGAAATTGAAAATTTAGTCTTTAGGAATTGAGCTGTAGTACCAATTCAGCGAACTCACAAACGATTCAAAGATTTATGGTTTCGATGTGGCTTTTTGAAACTAACTGTTGGCTTTGGTTGCTTCACTTTCTTCTCTACGCGCCATTCTTCTAGTCCTTTTGCGAATTCGCCACCGGGGCCTAAGAGTTTGCCTATCATGGGGAATTTGCATCAAATGCTCTCTTCCTTACTGCATCATCTGCTTATAGACATGGCAAGCTAGCATGGGCCGATCATGAGCCTCCAGGTGCGTGAAGTTTTGGCCCTGGTCTTTTGATGGGCTGAGCATGGCAAAGAGGTGTTGAAGGTCTAGGAGCTGGCTTTGCGACGAGGCCAGGTAATTTTGCTTCTCTGGTAATCGATTGCACGGAGGGTCCGTCTTGTTTTTTGTCCATGCGGATATTGGAGATAGCTCAGAAAACTGGTGGTCCTTGAGGTCCTGACTCCTGAACCATAAGCAGGTCTAGTCTTTCAGATCAATAAGAGAAGAAGCATGGAACTTCATTAGCTTGATCACTTTGTCTCGAGGATCACCAATCAACATGAGCAAGAGATTCGTTTCCTTGACGAATAACCTAATATCCCGGGCAGTATTCGGTGAAAAATGTACATATCAGGACAGCTTAACCTCATTGCTCATTGAACTGTTAATGATTTCTGGAGGCTTCGACCTATTCAATTTGAACTGCTCTCTAACGTTCCTAGGGTTCTTCAGGGATGAGAAGGGCACTGAAAAGAATACCCCAAAAAATGGACAAGATTCTTGAAGTCATCATTGCTGGTTACAAAGAAAAGGAAAAATCTGCCTACAGGAGCAATGAATCTGGAGAAGAAGATCTAATTGACGTGCTTTTAAAGATTTAGGTGTCCAGAGAGCTTGAGTTTCACCTTATGACAGATAATACCACAGGGACCCTCCTCATAAGATTGAGTCTTCACTCGCCCTTTAAATCTATTTAGGCCTCTGCTAAGATGAAATTCCATACCAAGTCATAATGAGGTCTGCGCAAGCTTAATTTGGATGCTTTTAGTCCAAGAAATAAGAAAATCAAACATGGACCTTCTGGAATGCAGATTAGGTCATGTCGGTGCTTGTCGGGAGATAAGTGCATTCTACTTCATTTTTAGGAAGAAAACTCGGCAGTGCCACAAAGAATGTCACAGGAACTGCTAAAGGATGAATTCTCTATTCCTTTGGGTGAACATTAAGCTTACAAAGATTTGCGACTATGTCAGAAATCAGAATATGCCTGCAATTACCGAACAAGTTGAGTGTTTACAATTCCTATACCTTCGA